>NC_057939.1:43587083-43887083 GCF_018555375.3 Anguilla rostrata | reverse complement strand
GTACATATGTGTGTGTGCATATGCGTGTGTGTGTATATACGCTTGTGCGTGCGTGTGTTTGTATGTGTGTAAGTGTGTGTGTGTGTGTGTGTGTATGCATGTGCATGTGTGTGTGTATATGCATGTGTGCATGTCCTTGTGAGAGTGTGTGTGCACATGTGCATGTGTGTGTTCTGACATGTCTGTCACATTTTATGTAGTTGGAACTGTTGTTGTTCTGCTATTAGTTCAGACAGTGTGTGACTGATATGTGGAGCAGGGGGACTAAGATCAGAAGTGGCTGAAACTTGTTTTTAATTGGGTCCAGTAATGCTGTTTTTAAATATGGTTTTCCATTAAGTGTTTTGTTAGGATTTAGCGAGATGCTAAATGAACTGAAGGTGACAATACTGCGAGACCAGAGTGAGCAGTTATGCAGGATGGAAGCTGCACTACATTGGAAGTTCTCTGAGTAGGTTCTCTTGAGTAGATTCTTTTGAGTAGGTTCTTCTGTTTTTAGTGAGTTCAGGTTTTGGAATCTGATCATTAAGCCTGAGTTCTGTATTCTGGGAACTCAGAGTTCAGGGCAGTGTGATTGGATCTGCCTGAAGGATGAAATCTCAGTGGCTCTGCGATTGGGTCTGCCCGAAAGAGGAAATGCAATTGGCTCTGTTCTTCGGTTTAAAAATACCCAAGGTTTTAAGGCTGTTATTTTGGGAATTTTCTCTGTGTGGTGGGCGTCCGTGGTCGTTTTGTTCTGCCCCCCCCCCCTCTGAGGTTACTGTGGAGAGAGCCAGAGATTGGAATTCAGCTGCCTGTTTGTCTGTTTAATGTGACAAACATGGTCACTGCTGGCTGAAACCCTCCTGGATGAATTACGGACTCTCTGAAGCCTAAAACCTGCATTCCTCTGCCTGTGTTAAGCGGGTGTCGGGCGGATGTTAATATAGTCGGTTACTATCAGGTCTTCCAATGAAGATAATGATGATGAAGGACTTCCTTATAATAATAGGTTTTGTAATTGGAATCCATGCTTGGTTAGCCCACGCTAATGCGCTATCCAGAACATTAGCCGCACTTCTGTCAAGATAAGAGCATTTGCTAAATGACTACAGTGCAATTGAAATAAAGTTTGACTTTGTTCTATTGTACCAAGGAGTCAGATGTTGTGAGTAGTCTATCTGGGAGCGGAGTGAATGTGTATTCCTAGTCTGGCGCAGTGGTGTGTAATAGTTTCCGGAGTCGCTCGTTGGTCTGAAAGACGTGAGTCAGCGTGTTTTCCGCTTTAGAAGAGCTCCTTAAATTAAGATTTCCAGACAGGAACCACACCTGCTGGTTTCTGCTGATTTCCAATCCCGGTGAAATTTTACTGAGGTAATCAAACTGCTGTCCAGAGAATGTTGAAAAAGACGCACACAAGCTGAGATAGAAAGCTGCAATCTTATCTTTCTGATGAAAGATATGTTACCTTAAATGGACGAGTCACACAGTATGAGTCAGTTCTCGAGGACTGTCACGTCCCTGCTGAAAAGCCATCTTAAGATTTTCTTTAACTTTTGCTTAGGCAGGTGATTGAGAGAGTGTAGACTGTGTCTAATGAGACAAAGAGAGTGTCTCTTTGTAAGTCTGAGTGACTGACATTCTGTAGCATACTCTCAGGTGAATCCTCTAACAGAAAAATTTCTGATATTTATTTGCGTGCATGTGTGTGTGTGTGTGTGTGGATATGTGTTTGTGTGAGTGTGTGAATGTGCGTGCGTGAGTGTGTTTGTGCGTGTGTGTGTGTGTGTGTGTGGATATGTGTTTGTGTGAGTGTGTGAATGTGCGTGCGTGAGTGTGTTTGTGCGTGTGTGTGTGTGAATGTGTGTGTGTGTGTGAGTGTATATGTGTGTATGCGTGTGCCGGCGTGTGCGTATGTGAAGTTGAGTCAGCTCATATTGGCTGCTCTGTGTGTTTTAACACATCTACTGCGAGACGTCTCATGACTCTTCAGAGCATCAGCACGCCACCCTAACATAGTAACCTTTGACCTCTTGGTAAACTTGGCGAACACACAGAGAACGCAATGCTCGTCCCGCTTATTATGGGTGTGTGGGTGGGTACACATAGGAATGGGTCTGTCGTTAGTACTCTCATCGAGAGTCTGTGTCTGTTCAACCACCGTAATTCCTTTAAAGTTATATTATTTTCTGTAGTCCCTTGTGTCCTACAGTGGTTTTTTTTTTTTTTACTGTAATGCTTTATCAGTGAGTTGGTGCAGTATGCAGTTATTTAAGAGTGGGTATCTCCTCCAGTGGCTTAACAGAAATGCTAATAATAAAGCAGGAGAGACAGGTTTTTGCTGAGTGTTTTATCTCGGAAATGGCTCTTTATAACAGTTTGTAAAACCGTGTCATTCTGTGCAACATCTGTGGACCTTTTTATTGGAGCTCCAGGACTTGATAGTGTATATTTCTATTTTGATAGCACAATTGTGAAATAGGAATTTAATTAGGATTTAGTTTAGTTCAAACTATTATTGCTGCTTGTCTTTGTCCAGAATAGACTATTGCAATTTCAAAACAATCAGTCTTTTAACTAGACAAGTGGGTTTTCTGCAGTGTACCGCATTGCATGTTTGAGCACAGATTAAATCTGATGGTCCATTAAGATGTTTTACTTTTGAAAGGACTTTGTGTTTTTCACTTCTGTCACAGTGAATCTTAAAGGACTGGACTGAATGTCTGTGTCTTTCTCCGCATGATTTACATGCAACATAGATGGAATCTGTTCTCTACAAAGTTAGAGCAGATGTTTTCTGTCTGTTGTAGATCACAGAGCGAAGAAATGCATGATTTAGCAGCATTTTATGACTGTCGCTGATGCCATATTTCATGAATGATCTGGAACAATGCAGCCGGAAACATTCCTCTTGCTATAGCTTAGAAATAGAGCAGATTTATGGACTCCATTTTGAATGAATCTATTTCCCATTTTCACACATACTATATACTGAACACACACGCACATGCACACATGTACATGCCCACACTCCCACGCACGCACATGCACATACACACGCACACACACACACAAGCTCCTCTCTGTAATTGCACTCTGCCTGGGGTTAGTTCAAATGTTCCCCCCCATTCCCCATTAACCCCTTGAAGTGTGAGTAGCACACCATTAGCGTATTTTAGCTGTGGAAGTTCAGGTGCCTGTTTGGTTTCCGTGAAATAGGACCAAAGTGTGTTTTTGTGTGTGTACGAGCATTTGTATGGGCACGTGTGCGTGGGCGTGTGTGTGTGTGTGTGTGTGTGATGACTGTGACAGGCCCTGATGATTTCAGTCAAATTCCCCTTTAGTTTCTTTATTTGAGCGTTGGAGCAGAAGCCGCTCCTGTGTGGCTGCAGTGGAACTCTGTACAGAGGGGTCTGCAGAAGCTGCCGTCGCTCTCCTGCTCCTCGTTCTCTCACTCGTCCGGCGTGCATTAGCGGAACGAGCCGCTCTGTCACCGCGGTTCAGATCCCGCACGCTTCTTCAGCAGAGAGTTTGGAGGGTTCGGTCTGGAATGTGCCTCAGTGCAGCAGAGGTAGCCATTAAAACTGTGCACTGGAATATTGAGCTGCTGTTAAGTGGGCAGCGATTGGGCAGTTATTATTATTTTCGTCATTTTCTCATTTATAAACCACAATGAGCAGCTGGCAGCATCTGGAAAGGGCAGGTCTATTTGAAAAGGCCACACCCTGCCATGCGGAACCACAGAACTGGAGAGTCCTTCCCTCACACACACACACACACAAACAACTGAACTCAACCACCCCGGTCTGTCGGGCTGTCTGTTTGTCTGTCTGTCTGTCTGAGAGCGAAAAGTACACATTTGTCTCTCTCCCTCTCTCTTCTCTCTCTCGGTCTCTCCTTCCCTCTCCTCTCCTCTCTCTCTCTCTCTGTTTGTGGAAGCAGGCCTATACACTTAAATCACCATAAAGCAGTCTGCTAAATACAGGCTAAATACAGGCTCTGGTAAAACGGGATCTAAAAGCAGTGCATCACTGTGGTATTTATAACGGCACAGCACTCTCCATCTTACTCTGGACCACTCTCCAGCTTATTAACACTGTTACACTTTAACACAGTGCTCTTCCTGCAGCACTCTCACACTGTAACACAGTGTGTGTATGCGTGTAATTATTCTCAGTGAAGTGTGTAATTCAGACAATGGTATAAAAGAGGTATTCCTGGTGGCTCAGGGAAAGTATGAGCAAGTATGTCATTTACTCCCCCCCCCCCCCTTCCCTGATGTACAATGATAATGCCTTTCGGCTGATGGGACAGGGCGAACCAACGCAGTCATTATGTCTGTTTTTTTTAAAAGAACACACCTGGGCACGCACACACACACACACACACAAATGCACTTAGACATGTACTTAAACATACACACGTGTTTGCATGTGTGTGTGTGTGTATGTGCGTGTGTGTGTGTGTGTGTGTGGATAGGTTGCTGAATTGTCACTGCAAAGAGAAGAGCTTCTTTAGCTGGAAGCAGCAGGAGAAATTATTATTGCTTAATTGTGTAAATTGACCCACTCCCCCTCTCCTTTACAAGCAGAGCTTTTGCTCTATGAAACATTAATTTCGTTAGATGTGTGTTTGCGATTAGCATTCTGCCTGTTCCTCGCTTTCATCCCTAGAGGAAATCCTGTCACATCTGCAGCTCCACACTGTTTCTCTCTAAAGGAAGCTCAGGGAAGATTACCCCGTACACTATGACACACACACACCGTCTTATTCCAATGAGAAGCTATGACACATCCCTGAGAATCCTACTAGTGAGAGAGAGAGAGAGAGAGAGAGAGAAGGGGTGGTACAGTGTGAAATCTATACTGCAGATGTATATACTGTGCCAATGCCAGGGGGTGGGTGGGGGGAGTAGGAGGATAATAGGGAAGAGGAGAGAAATGGTTGGCTGGGAGACTTGCTGTCAAAGTCTAGCACAGATTTTAAACAGGAGGACCCGCCCTCAAACACATCCCTGTTTCCTGGGATACGCCCTCTGTTTCCTGTCAGAGATGAGCCCCTACCTGTGCAGAGTCCAACCGTCTTCGTTTACCCCTTCCCCACAACTTTGGTTCTGAGGCTGGGCCCTTGTGAACCTCCTTTATTCTTTTACTCCGCTCCTGTTGGCTTAACCCCTCATCCTCCCACCCCATGATCAGTGCATCCAGCCAATCGGAGGGCAATAGCAGCAACAAGTGGCCCGCCTTCTCTTTGGATCATCCTCATGTTCTTTTCATGGGTTTCTTCTCTGTTGCCATGGTGATCATGGCTGTATCACGCCCAGTTGCTAGCCCTTTGAACACCCCCCCACAACCCAGAAGCCAGTCAGCATGAAATGCGAATGTTTTTGCATGTATTAAAGAGCACAGCTTGTGGGTGAAGCTCACCGTGGGTGTGAGGTCATCTCTGTGACTCCTGTAGCTGGTCCTGTCTCTGTGTTCTGTCGGGGAGGGGGGGCGTCTACAGCCCTTTTTGAATGAACTTCAGTGACCATAGCAACAACAGTGATGATGATGATAATAATAGACTAAACTCAAGATAAGATGCTGCAGAGACTAACTTTGATAAATGCTGCATACAAGCTAATGATAGGAAACAAAAAGAGACTGGCAAGAAATGCAGAAACAGGAAGTGAAGTGATGTGATGCTACATACATCCAGGCAAATATTTACTCAAAGGACACGCTGAAGTGTTGAGCTTTCAGATGCGTTTCGACGGTTTAAGTAGTGGAAGGAGAAAAGCCAGCTATTAGAAGCATTAGGAGAAGAGAAATTTGAGTGATCACAGTTGCTCTGCCACCGGTGTGGGGTGGGGCAAAGGCCAGAACTCCACCAAACCCCCAATAACCCTCTCCAAGTCCAGCTGCTGGTGATTACTGCCCCCTGCCCCTGCTTTCAGTCTCCATTCAGCTAGTGGGAAAATAGTCTGAATTCTCTACGACTCTGGAAATATAATGTACAGCAGCTGTTTGTAATTATTGACTCATGTTGATCAGTGAGAAAAATCACAGGCATGCTCATTTGGCTTGTCAAAACTCATATTTCACAACCAAAGCTCCTTCGCAATTAGTGATTCCTGGTGCATGGCCCTGAGCCCTAGACCAACGCAGCTCAGGAGAGCTCACGTCTCCTGGTGAGCCTTTCTAATTTAGCCCCAGGCTGGGAGAGAGGCCTGCTGTGCTGCCAGAGGTGGGCTGCTGTGATCTTGTATGGGGAGACCGTAATGTAAGCATGGGGCTTGTATGGGGATGGGGTTTTTGGGGGGCATTTCTCATAAACAAAATGGGGATTTTCCCATGAAAAATAACATATAAGCTTTGTTTTCTAGAGCTGGTTGCGGATCAGCAGTTCCCAAATTGTGCTTCTTGAGAGGAGTTGAGGAAGCTCACAACATTGATATATTTATACTATTCACTACTTAAGTCATTCACTTTTACGCTAATATTCACACCAGTCTCATGAAAGAATGCACTAGTCAAATGCATATCACTTGTAAATGTGTATGTGCACTTTTGGCATGTTAAAAACAGTCCACATGTAAATGTACATGAGGAAGTTGAAGTTTGCTTTCCACACACATTGGATAAACTTCACTCCTGCTCCTAAGCAATGAGGTCCTTATTACTGTGCCAAAAGCTATAATATTAACTCTGAGAACAGCCCTGGGAAAACCGGGAGGACAAAGAACGCCGCAAGACGGCTTTCGTTTAATAATTCAGTGGATTTGCCTTCTTTTGAATTTCAAATAAGCACAACAAACCGCTGGCCTTTAGCTGTAGGATGAGTGTCTGCGGCGAGATCAGCAGGTCGTTCCCACTGAGGGCTCCGCGGGGAGAAGTGGGCGGGGTTTGTTAGCGGGGCGCTGTGAGGCGGTAAACCCACTGCTGTTTTAGGATTAGGTCCCCTGCTGTGTCCTGGGGGCGGGATTTATCTGGGACCCTGGTATCGCTCTCTTTTTGTTGACTTTTTTCAGGGGAGAAGAGAAGCAAGCCAGAGTGGTGACCGTGTTGTTTTTTTAGGTGGTCGGGGGGCGGTGGGGGGCGGAGTATTTAGCGTACTCATATTTTTACATTTCTCTTCTTTCCTGAGGTCCTCCACCACCTCCACCTGGCCCATAATGTTGCCAGATGCCTGGGAATACATCCTTACAAAATATTCCTCAAACCCACCCCCCATTCAACTGACTCCGACATAAACTTCCAAGACTGACCCCCTCCCCCCCTTTCCCCTCTATCTCCTTTTAAATTTACCCATACAGTTTTACTCTGAATAGACAAAAGTCCTTATATTTGGGGGTTATTTTCCTATCTGGCAACCCTGCTGACTTCCTTCTGTCCTTCAGGCGTTTGGGGGGGGGGGGTAACCATTGCCTGGGACAGTGTCAGATGCTCCATTATGCATTATGCAGCTGAAATGAGACACCGTGGCGCTCACCTTTCAGGCCACCTGACTGACGGTGAGGTCATGGCGTGGGAGAGCTGCGATTGGCGCGTTACTTGCGCTGTAAGCAACGGGGAGTTGGGCACCAGAGCGCCTCTGTCCTGAAAACCAGACACACAGCGCCGCGTTGTAGCCTGCGGCCAGCTCGTCAACATTTAAAGATGTTTTCTCGCACAAAGCAGAATCTCATACTCCGGTCTTGGAGGACCGCAGCGTCTGCAGTTTTTTTTGGTGAGTTTCAGCACTTAAAGTTTCTAATTTAAGCCCGTTATTGACTGGAGTCCACACAGCTTTTTTTTTTCCAAGAACTAAATTGGCTGTTTGATTGCAAGGAAACCAGAAAAACTGCAGACGCTTCAGGCCCAAAGACTGTAGTTAAACCTGCAGAGAACTGCAGCCCTCCAGGACTGGAGTTGAGCCTGCAGGCATTGTGGCTCTCCAGAACTGGAGTTAAACCTGCAGACACTGTGGTCCTGCAGGACTGGAGTTAAACCTGCAGCCACTGTGGCCCTCCAGGACTAGAGTTAAACCTGCAGACACTAAGGACTAGAGTTTGGATCAGTTTTTCTCTCAGTTGAACAGAGCAGCTGCTTCTGCAGGGACAGTCGGTTCTGTTTTGGGCCTGGTTTAACTGTGGATCAGAACCCAGGAACCCAGCACCATTTAGGAGACCTGGAGAATTTTGTTAGCCACCCTACAAGGCTGCCGGCACCAGCACGGTTTGGGTTCGATCCTAAACCGTTGGTCTAATACTGGGAGTGCTTTCTCTCAGGCCTGAGAGGTACACACAGTTTCTAAAAGAGAAACAGGCAGGAGTTTCCAGAAAGAGGGCAGACTGTGTTTGCTGTCTGTGTCTGTGTCACACAGAAAATAAACAGAAGTTGCAGAGTCACAGTGGAATCTCTGAAAGCGGGTTCTGCACTGTGGGGTTAGATGGAATTGGAAACCCACAGGCTAGTCTTGGCTAGTCGTGGCATCAACAACAAGCAGGTCAACAGCACCAGCCAATAGGGACAAAGGAGTCTGTTTCAGTCTCCTTTGGTGCTGAGTGAGATGAAGCCTGAGTATGCACACATCATAGTCCTGTCAGTCAGCCAGTATAAGGTGTGATGGTCGTACAGTGTTATGGGATAAAATCTGTTAAAGTGTGCAGTTACAAGGGTACAATGGTATGCTGTTATGGTATGTTGTTACGAGGATATGGTGTTATAGTGTTGCAGTATATTTTATGAGGATATGATGGTATGGTGTATATGGGGTTTGCGATGAATTGTTTTTAAAATCCTAACTCTAAATCAAATCCTGGACTTCTAGTGCTCCAGTGTTCCTCTGTCCTGCAGATTTAGGACAACGGGATGAAAGAAGAAGACTCTGACCAACGAGAATTTTTGTCCTGCGTCTTAATTATAGCATTTCGCAGTTTTGGTTTCTTTGAGTCTCAAGTGGTATGGCATAAGTCTGCAGTGTTTAACGTGATTCAGGAGAAACGGTGGTGATGAGGAGGAGGAGGAAGAGCAGACTGGATGTAGCTCCCCCCCCGGCTCTCCTCCCCCAGAGACTGCCGGTAGCAGTCATCTCCACCACAGGCTAAATGGAGCTCTGCACATTTGGGCCAGATTCAGAAATGTGGAACAGGCGTCTTATGTTCAGTCTGTTTGTCATTTTTGATCATTTTTATTGCTTTGGAAAAATTCAAATAGGTTCTGACTATAAATCAATCCAAATGGCTGTTTTATGGGCCTGCGGGGGAACATCGTTTTTACTGACTAATTAATTGAGTTTTTCCGCCGGCTTTTGCTTATTATTGATTCAGATGTCTTTTCATTATTTTGTCAGACTGTAATGTCGTGCTGATTTGAGGTCTGTAGCAGGGGGCTGATGGTGGAACAAGCTGATGTGTTTTTTTTTCTGTCCTCTCTCTCTCTCCTCCTTTCCCCATCTTTCATCCCTCTCCTCTTTCTCTCTTCTGTCTTTCTCCCCATCTCTCGTGATCTCTCCTCTTCCCTTCTGTCTTTTCTCTGCTCTGCTTTCTCTTGCCCCCTTTCTTTCTCCTCTCTCTCCCACCCTGTATCTCTGTCTCTCTCGCTCTCAGTCGGAATATTCGGGAGCGGCGTTCCTGCACCAGGCCCGGCGGGATCAGGTTGCAGAGACGTGTCGGACGCACGGCGCCTCCAGCAGGAAGCGTCGGGTACTGACCCCCGCTGACCTCAGGCACCTGGTGGTGGATGAGGAACACGAGCTGATCTACTGCTACGTGCCCAAAGTGGCCTGCACCAACTGGAAGCGGGTCATGATGGTCATGACGGGGCGGGGCAAGTACACTAACCCCATGGAGATCCCGTCCAATCAGGCGCACGTCCCCTCCAACCTCAAGACGCTCAACCAGTACAGCATCCCCGAGATCAACCACCGGCTCAAGAGCTTCCTCAAGTTCCTGTTCGTGCGCGAGCCCTTCGAGAGGCTGGTCTCGGCCTACCGCAACAAGTTCACCCTCAAGTACAACACCTCCTTCCACAAGCGCTTCGGCACCAAGATCGTGCGCCGCTACCGCAAGAACGCCACGCTGGAGGCCCTGCAGTCCGGGGCGGACGTCCGCTTCCCCGAGTTCGCCGAGTACCTGGTGGACCCGGCCACCCTGAAGGAGGGCCCCCTGAACGAGCACTGGGAGACGGTGCACTCGCTCTGCCACCCCTGCCACATCCGCTACGACCTGGTGGGCAAGTACGAGACCCTGGAGGAGGACTCCAACTACGTCCTGCGGCTGGCGGGCGTGGGCGACCGCCTGCGCTTCCCCACCTACGCCAAGTCCACCCGCACCACCGACCAGATGGCGGCCCAGTTCTTCCAGAACATCAGCGGACGCCAGCGAGCTCAGCTCTACCAGCTGTACAAGCTGGACTTCCTGATGTTCAACTACTCTGTGCCCAGCTACCTGAACGTTCAGTGACGCGCCCCGTTCAACAGCAAAAACCAATCAGCGGGTACTGACTGTGCCATTCAGGCTGGGGGTTTTCATTTAGAAACTAGAACTGAACTCAGATCGATGGGAAGGCCTGGATGTGCTGATTGGCTTTTGGGAAGGTGTGGACTTGCTGATTGGCTTTTGGGAAGGTGTGGACTTGCTGATTGGCTTTTGGACGGCGTGGACATGGTCATTGGCTGTTGGGAAGGCGTGGATGTGCTGATTGGCTGTTGGGATTGCACTGACAAGCTGATTGGCTGTTTTCGGATGGGGGAGAGATTGAAGGACTCACTGCTTGCTGTGTTGTGGTGAGAGGGGACAGGAGTGGCCGCTGAGTTTTTATTTTATGTTTTGGGGGGATTTAAGGAGTGAGTCCTTCCTGCCTGGATGCAGGGCGTCTCAGGTGGGACTGTGGGTAGTCTCAGCTTTAGTTTAGAAGGTCGTTTGGGTCGGCCCTGAGGGGTGGTGTGGTTAATGAATACCTTCTCTCCAGAAACTTCTAAAGGCCTTAAGGGAAAGTATGATAAGCAGACAGGTTAATAGCGGGATACGTCTATGAAAGGCCATCGGTACAGTAACCTGTCACCAAGCTGACTGAACTGTCAATCTCCTCTGTGACTCCGCCCTCAGCACAGGTACGCACAAGCCCCCATCAACTCTTGAGTTGTGGGATGGACACAGAGGGGCATGACCTTGGGAGACTCATCCCGCTGATGAGACTCCTCCCACAGGTCCAGGGTCACCTTCAGTGTTAAAGGGACAGCGTCTCAGTGTGAAGAATGAACGACCCAAAGCATCACCTTGTTGAGTGACCCGGAACTAGTACCCCTGCTTTTCACGATGGAACGATGATGAAATGTTTTTTTAATTGTAAATTAAGAAATGTTCTTGCTTTTTTTTTGTTTTGTCCGTTTCTTGTTATTTTATTATTATTATTCATGATGAAACATTGCTGCGAGCAGCAAAATAAATGATTATTTAAATTACTTAGGAATAAGAGATGGTTTCATTTGCATGCTTTTGTGCTCCTTGCGTTACCGGAACGTTCCCTCTGGGTTGTGGGATCGCTCGTGTTCACCTGCCCTGGGGGCTGAGGAAAATGCAGAGCTCACCACTGTGTGATATGGTGAGAAAAAAGGTGCTCCACTTTTGAAACCATTTTTGGAGTTTCATCTCTCTGTTTCTTAGTAGCCACCTGCATCACACCTTACACCACAGCCAGATCTATGGTCCCACCACCACGCAGTATGTTCCTGCATGTGACTCATGTTGCAAGTTTTGCTTGCCCATATACATTTTTTTTTACCAGTACTACCGTATGGCACTGCTGGCACCTGTACCTCGGTCCACAGATAAACTCCCGCATAGAAAAACTCACCTCCAGCTGCAAACACACTGTTCTCAATAAACAAAACATTTGTGTCAGTCTTACACATGACACAAAATGGTGTGACATTGTTTCCTGGTGTGCACAAAATGGTCATCCTATCCCCTCCCCAGGATCATCACGAGCCAACCACACCTTAGTGGCCACAGCCCCATGCAGTATCCTCCACTGCAGATCCCTAGTCCTCTTAGGGATTGGAGCCTTATATAGCACCTTCCACCTGTGTCATGCCATCGTTTGGTCACCCAGTTCATCCTGCCTCTGATGCTCACTGTTATCATCGAGAGCCCTCTTGTGCTTGAAGCTTGGCCCACACCACATACAGGTCTTTCCCTAAACCTGGAGAAGTGAAGGAGTGATGCACTGTGGGATCAAGCTTGTAAATCCAGTGGGTGTTTCTGACTCATCCTGTAGACGGGGTGACAGACAGAGAGACAGGCAGGAAGTGGGTGTCTTAAAGACGTGTCGTGTCTCCCACTGCAAAAAGTTAGGAGAGTGTGTGTGTGTGTGTGTGTGTGTGTGAGAGAGAGAGAGAGAGAGAAGGGGGGGCGGAGGCACAGGCTGTCCTCATTCCCACAGGTCCCTTGGGAAGATGCCCTCAGTCCCTTTTCTTACTGTAGTTTTTTTGTGTTTCTCTCCCTCTTCTAGGAGAGTGACATTTCATTTGGGAACATTTTTTCTTTACAGCTCCTCCTGAAAGGTAATAGTTTATGAAATAAAGAGAGCTTAGAAAATGATGAACCTTCTCATATATTTTTACAGAGCTTCAAAAATGTAATCAGGGTTCTGTGCCTGGTGTGACTGCAATCTGTACTCATTACATTCTAAAAACGAACTTACATTTCTGACAGTATTATCAGGCGACATTGTCAAATAGCGCTCATGTTCTAATGGGATTATCAGATCACTGTCACATTCCAACAGCATAATCAGCCAAATCCCATGTTCATAAGAATTATCAGCTAACTAATATTCTAATCACATTATCGGTTAACTGTAGCATTCTAATAGCATTATCAGTTAACTGTAATATTGTAATGACATTATCAGTTAACTGACATTCTGATTTCATTATCAGTTAACTCTAACATTGTAATATAATAATCGGCTGACTGTAATATTCTAGTTGTTTTATTAGCTTACTCTAACCTTCTGATGGCATTATCACAAATTTTCTAGCAGATGTCCTTGTTAGCAGAAGGCTTGATGTGTCTGTGTGGGTGTGTGACCTGCTCTGTTCACACACACACACACACACATGCACAGGACATGTGGATGTACTGTGGACTCACTGGCTCATGATACTCTGATACTAGTAACGTTTTGTTTTGGGTTTACATTGAAAAAACAACAACCAAAATTAATCCAAATGTGAGTTGGGTGAACAAAAAAAACTCTCGGCTGAAATATTTACAGAGATTTGAGCATATGGAGAACTTATGGTCAGTATCTTCACAATGTATTCTCTGTTTGTTTTTACTGCTGAAAAATTGATTCCACAGCACAGGTCTGTAGCAGATTCAACCTCACTTAGAGCATAGATGGGCCAGAATAACAGCATGACCCCTATAGCACTTTCAGTAACACTACAATGAGGTTTCATGAATTATCATTATTAACTAATTTAGTTGTTAGCATGAACTAATGATGCACAAATACATTAATTAAGCATAGAATTTAGTAGTTAACAAATACATTAACTAATGCATTAGTTACATGATTATTTATACTTTAGCAAATAATAGGATTAATTTATAATTAGTTTACCATTAACAAATACGTGAAATGTTTTTTTAAATCCCAATATGAAGTGACATTAACTAATGTAACTGTTAACATTAATTAATGCTGTACAACTACATTAACAAAGCTGTACAGATTAACTTTTCTGTAGTTATGAGTTACCAACTACTTCTGATCCCTCCAAAGTTCCAAAATCCTCCTTTTCTTCACTGACTGAAGTGAAGGCTCTTTGGGTCCGGTATACTTTAATATGTTACCCAACAGGGAGACAAAGTGGAAGTTTCATAACACTTCTAGATGCCTTGTTCATATTGGATATCTTGTATAGTTCATAGTGAATAAATGAAAGGGTCACTTATTCATGTTAGAGATTAAAAGATTGTTCAGTTCAACCAATGATGCTAGCAGTTTTGATACTCTTGTGGTAATATGTTCTTGACATGATTGTTTAAATGTTCAAAGTACATATACACCTTTGCCCCTTAATTAACTCAATGTGTGCACAATGAAAACGATTCAATGTGTTGATGTTATCTGTTTTGTGAGCACAGATGTTGTCTTTTTAATCTTAAAATCTAAAATATGCAGGAAATTCACTGTGTGGATGTGCTGCATAGTTCTCACAAGCACTAGGTTCCTCCTGTACTGTTATAATTACCCATGATCCCACAGGCTACAAATCCATCAAAATCTGCCTTTGTCTGGAGGTTGTCTTTATATGAGGGATACTGCAAAGTTTAGTGTCGGTGCTACTGTTCTCCCTGCTTATTGGTGTTCCAATAGAGGCTGCACTGCTAGTGTTGTCATGGTATTAGATAATATAGAGCTAAAAAAAAAACACCTACAAAAGCTGAGATTACAGTGCACACAGACACAGTACTAGTACGCACAGGATGTCTTGCACTAAGGAGCACATTTGTCAAATGTGATCCGTCAGTTGTAGAGCCAGTTCCTTTTTGAAGATTTTGCAGGGGTATCTTTTCTGGAAGAAAAACCAACCTAAACAACCAATGAAAAAGACTAACTCGAGTCGCCATTACGGCTCACTGTGGCATACACACACACACATTGCTCTGTGGATACACCCGGCAACTACCTGTCTATGACACAGAGTGTAGTCCCGCCTCCAAAATGAGCCTTTTGATGAAGTGGTATTGTAAGCCAGCTTTCAGGTTTGAGTGGATATAGCTCTACAACAATAGGTGCCAGGAATCTGTCTACCAAATTGGGGTGAATTCAGGGCTGCTGTGACCATAGCAACAGAAGCAGCATAACTTTCTTTGGCAGTGATATCAGCCTCCGCATATGGAGTACAAAGGCCATTGGATGTGACAGCCGAGTCATATTTGGAGGCAGGTGCAGCAATTTAGAGAGCCGATATTATCGCAAACTGACAGGTTTGTTTGGGAAAGCATGCTGCGTTCCACTTATTGAAGTGTTTCATTTTTCAGAGGTAATGACAGTGTGGAAATTGATTTTGTCTGCGGAGCACTGCTGATTCTGACCTTGGTGGGAGGCCGCAATACAGACTGGCTATGATTATAGCATTGAAGCTACAGACGCAGCACTGACTATGTGTCACGCTCCACCCCCCAACCCCCTCACCTGCCGCTTACCACATCAGCCCCACTTCTGCAACCATTTTATTGGTTCCCCAATATTAGCAGTTAAATCCTTAAGGGGTAAAATCGCACATAGGCGATTGCTGATGCAACAATCACTTCTAGTAATTCGAAAGCAATGGAGTTCTAGAACACAGACTTTAAATTTTGAAAAAAAAATTCCAAAAACCACCATTCTCTTTAAAGGGTTGAATTCCTCAATTTTACAGAGGTATTATCTTCCACAACACAATTCAGCAACATTTGCTCTGGCAGCATTCTGGGCTGCAAGTAAACTGAGAGACAAATACCCGAGGAAAAGAACCTCTAATGGGGTCAGATAAACACATGTATTAATCAGCACATTTATACGCAATTCCCGTAATTTAAAAAAGGAGGACCTCCAGACAGACAGATATTGAGTAGATTTAATAGAAAGACAGTAATAAACACACAAAGTGAAGCTGAATGATAATATCATGGAGTGTCAGCCTGGGAAAGAGTGGAAATAATAAATGTTCTTTACTGATATTGCCAGTCTGTGGAGATGCTGGGAGAATAATGATGTACTTTTTAAAAGGAAATTGGCTGTTCCACAGAGAATAACTCAACCCATTTTAGTGCAGAGAAGTAATATGAGTGTTTATTGCTTTCATAAGCAGTTTACTGTTGAGTTTTTGAGGTTTAAATAACATTAAAGGCAACAGGAACCTCAGAGATGGACTCCCTTCAGAGGTGTATTAGTTTTGCAAGGAAGGTTCAAGTGTTACTAAGAGTATGTAGGAAATCCATGGACCACTTGTGCTTACAGTATGTGCTCTCTCCTTTACATATTTCATATCAGTCATGTCTTACAGCAATCACCTCCTAAGCCAATCATATCTCACAGCAATCACCTCCTAAGCCAATCATATCTCACAGCAATCACCTCCTAAACCAATCATATCTCACAGCAATCTCCTCCTAAGCCAATCATATCTCATAGCAGTCACCTCCTAAACCAATTATATCTCACAACAATCACCTCCTAAACCAATCACATCTCGCAGCAATAACCTCCTAAACCGATCTATACCAATCATATCTCATGACAGTTACCTCCAGAGACAGGAAAACCACAGCTGTCAACATACATTTAAGCAGTCATCTATACAGGTTTTTTTTGAAGTGGCTTTGTAACCTAGAGGGAGGGAGGGAGAACAGTAGAGCATCTGGGGGCCATTTTCCTGCTGAACTGTTACAGTAAATAATCTGTCCTGTCAAATGAATCATAGTAAGTATTGCAAATGCTGTTTGTCTTGATTAAACTGTCATCGTCTTGGTATTTATTTTTCCTGTTGTCTCTACCAGGCTCTGACATGCACCTGGATTTATTAGAATTACAGGATTCATTTGTTTTAATGAGCGGCTTATTCGGGCTTGTTAATACATTCCAGTCTGATAGCGGCCCCGGTCAGGGGTGTCTGCCTGTGTGAAATATCTAATGAGGAAGCAGGATGCTGCTGAATGCTGATTTCCTTTCTCTTTGGTAGCAGCGCAGATGCTGTAGACTTACTAGATATGCAGCTCCTGCATTCCTTCCATGCAACCTGCTTCGACAGCAGGTTCTGGTCGGCAACAGGAGATTCTGGTGCTGTAGTCCTGTACTGAACATCCACTGTCATAGTGTTGTACTTTGCCATGCCCCTTAATGAATATTAAAAAGACACATCAAGTTTAAATGTTTTGGTTTCAGCAGCGGAACTTACAACATACTAATCCCCCCATGTGGCCAGGGGTTTGATTCCCCACCATGGTGCTTTCTGTACTGTGATCTGTTCTCTGTCTCAGCTTTCCCCTCCATGAATAAAGCACAATTAAAAATGCAAAAGGAGGGCAGTCTGTCTGCTCTCCTTTTTAAAAAAGGGCTGAGTATCTGATCATCATAGAGAATCTTTGATATTGGTGCAGACTCACCGGACCACCTCAGAGATGGCCTGGACCAGGACGGGATCGGGGAAGGATTGTACTTTGTGTTTGTACAGCACTTTCCATAGGTTTTGGGGGGGGGGGGGGTTCTAATAATATGCACAATTAGGAGGGTACAGCTCCCTCTGGGAGATTTAGTACTTGGACATATGTTGTGTTAGAATGTTCGCCACACATCAGTTATGGTGTGACAGTGAGACAGATTGAGCATTCAGGTCTGTGCATATGTTTGGGGGAGGGGGGGGCGGGGGGGGGGGGTCATGTACGTGTGTGTGCATGCATGTAAGTGTGTGTGTGTATATATGTGTGTGTATGAAGAAAGCGCTCACACTCTTGTAGACTACTCTCCTCACTCAATCCTTATACTTCTTATACACCCATACACTCTCACACACACATACCCACACACATACACACTTCATCTCTCTCACACACACACACTCATACACACCCTCTCTCACATGCACACACTCACCAGCGCCAGTCACATGTCTAGAGAAACAGCGGCCCCGCCCATCAGACCTCAGGCTCCTTCCACTCCGGTCCCGCTCCTGGCGTAACTACACACGGCTTTAATCATGTACGACGCGGAGGAAACTGCGAGCACGCAGCGTTTGATGTCTGCAGCTGCCTTCGCGAGCCTGTAGCCACGTTTATAACCGGCCTTCTAATTAAGACACTGCGGCTCGTGGAAAAAGGCCTTCAGCGGAAAAATTCCCGATATCAAAAAAGCTAAATTTGTATGTGTATAAATACGTATGAATATAAATACGCCTGCTCCTTTTGACCGGTTTGTTCAGCGCAGATATGTGAATTAAACAGGTATCAAAAGAACAGAGACAATGAAAATCACCCTGTCTCTATGCATTGACAAACCCTAACTCAGAGAGAACAGATCCGTACATCCAGAGGACCAGCTATAGTCCCTGCAAGTACAAAAACAGTTAATATAGTAATCAAAGGGAACAGTTATCTAATGGATGGGCTTAACAAACATTTAATAAAAGATGATTAAATTTGGCTTATTGCACGTGTGTCCTGTACAGCAATATAGGCCAGTAGTCGTATTCTTCAGGTATCTGTTACCGTGGTAATCCTACGGGGTTACTTATGGGCATCTCGCAGCTGCTGTGGACTCGAGCCAAGACCAGAAAGGAGGGTTTATCAAAAGTACGGTCCGTCTGCATTGGAATTCAGCGCGATCCACTCTCCGCTAAACGTCCTTTTGCGGGAACATTTAAGATTCCGCGCATTAATCAGAGAGATGTCTCCGGGGCGTTATTTGGACAGGTGAAGCGTGTTCGCCGTGATGTCTGAGGTGGTCAGTGTTCAGGTCAAAGGAAGAACTGCATTTCTTCTCCATTAAAACTCTAAATGATGGGATCCTGACGCTTAAATACTGTAAAAACAGCCCGTGTTTACACATGGGACGGCATGCATGTGAGTCTGCTCCGCTACGCAATGGCATGTCTTCTGCCCCTCATCCTCTGTTAAACTTCTGGAGTCCTCTGTGACATTCAGCTGTTTGTACAAACATTTAAGATTTAAGAGCGACACAACCCGGAGGATTTTCACCCTTTCTCACATTTTTCGAGCGCACAGTAAGCCCACATGGCTAGTTTATCATGCAATGTCTAGGCCTGTCCACTAACACACACACACACAAGCGCACACTCAAAGAGTAATGCCCTTTCTGCTCGACTGCTTTCCATTTTAGTATTTCTGTTTGGAGCACCAGGAGGTTTACATTTTAACTCGCAGTTACAGAATACTTTCATCATTCTTTTAATCTTTACTTCAAGCGGCAGTTATGAGCCAACATTTTTTTGGTTAGCCTCAGAGTAGAGGCAGGTAAGGACTGAACTGGAGCGAGAGAGAGATTTCACACACCATGTACCAGGGTGCTGTTTTCTGGGGGTGGGGGGTGGGGGGGGGGGGTGGAGTGTTACACTGGATGTCAGAGCCATAATGACCTCATCAATTTCTTTAGTGGCTGGGCTGGCTCAGGGCCGATTCATTCCCCGTTTGTAATGGAAGGCTACAGTACAGAGACCGATGAGCACCGCAGCGCTGCCCCAGCGTTCAAAGCAAAAAACGAGCTGGAGGAGTTCTGCTACTGAACTCAGCAGCCCCACCGCATGGTTAAAAGCGGTAATGCATCCGGGTGCTTCGCAGAATGGTCACCATGAAGTGGGTTTTCGCTTTCTCTCTCTTTCTCTTTCTCTCTCTGTCTTTTTCTCACTCTCTCTCTGTAAGGGTATGAGAAGTCTGGTCAGGTTCATAGTTCTGTAAGCTTATGAGCAGCCTGGTCAGACTCATACAACCGTAAGGTTATGCGCAGCCTAGCTCGGCTCCTATTACTGTAAGGTTTTGAGCAGCCTAGTGAGGCTCATACAATTGTAAGGTTATGAGTAGCCTGGTCCGGCTCCTATTTCCACTGTAAGGTTATGAGCAGCCTGGCCGGGCTCATAGTACTGTTAGGCTGTGAGCAGCCCGGTCAGACTCATAGTACTCTAATGTTCTGAGTAGCCTGGCCAGGCTCACAGTACAGTCGATGAGGAGCAATGGACTGAAGTGGAGCTGGTTCCTGGTTCCCAGTACCACCTGAGATGAGACCAGCTGTGCTTAGAATGGCTGGATGAAGAGATTGATCTGTGAGCTAATGATCCAAATGAAAAAGACTTATGAACATTACATTTGGGTTAAAGACTTTTTATGATGCCATTTTGATGTTTGTAATATTCCTCAGGTTCTGCTACTGCCCTCATGTCTCTCTAAGGTCTGAGCATGCTCACAGTGAGGGACAGGTTCTGATGGTGAAAGTAATTAATATTAGTGTGTGTTTGCAGGCGTGTGTGTGTGCGTATACATGCATGTATGCGTGCCTATGAGTGTGTGTGTGTGTGTGTGTGCATGTGCGCGCATGCCCTGGCATTTTTGTGTGTGTGTACGTGTGTGTGTTCTTGTAGGTGTGTTTGTGGTGTTATGTGTGTGGGTGTGTATCTGTGTGTGTATGTGTGCATGTGTGTGGGTATGTATCTGTGTTTGTGTGTATGTGTGTGTGTGAATGTGAATGTGTGGGAGATCGACAGGCTCTGAGGGCTCCAGCTGTTTTTTCCTCCCTTCTTAATGCCGCTTTCAGTTGGTCTTAAGCAAGAATGCTTGCCGCAGTTACCAAGTTCCACCTTCCAGAGGAAATGGCAGTGTTTATACGACAGGCCCAAACTGCCCGACACCACTTCCCAAAACTCACACACACACACACACATATACACACACGCACACATGCACATATACACACACACATACTCACACACACACAGATGCACGCACACACACACCACACACTGCACATCACACACACATACCACACACACACACACCACAACACACACATACAGCACACACACAACACGCACATACCACACACAGCACACCGCACAATACACATCCACACACACATACACACGCACACGCACACCTACACACACACATAGACACTCATACACACACACACACGTACACACACATACGCACACAAACACACACACACACATACATACAAACACAGGCACATACACACAGCCACACACATGCACATAGGCACACACATGCACATACACCTACATGCATACACACAAACACACGCGCACATACATACACACATGCGTACAAGCACACACACACACAAACCCCATTTCCTGTCAGGAGTAAATATAGATGGCCTGTCTAGTGACGAAATTCAGAAGACAGAAACTGTGGAAAAACACACTGCTGTGCTTCTCCCAGATCCACCTGTTACCACAGGGCTAGACTCTAACCGCAGAGGGCGTACGAGCAAAGAAGCATCTCTTTATTCATTCTTTATTTTTAATTAGTGGACTGCCTCATCCAGGAGAGAATTACACAGCTGACATGCACACTATTCATTTATGCAGTTGGGTATTTACTGAAGCAATTCGGGTTAAGTAACTCGCCCAGAGGTACAAAAATAGTGACCGCACGGCAATCAAATCTGCAACTTTTAGCAACAAGCCGATGCACATTCAGTCCCTAACCATTATATTTTGGTGTGACTATCCCGGTCCTGGCGCTAAATGCCACCAATCAGCGCGTGAACAGAGCTGCAGGGTATATTTCTTCGACTTTGGACAGGAGGGGTTGCGAGTTTGAGTCCTATATTTAACACGGATGCCTGCCAATGATCATACGGCATGTTTGTTCCTGGTACACTCACGGTGTCCTCGCAGTACAGAGCTACAGTATTCTGGAGCGTCTGCGCTCCTCGGGTGAGCGTGTGTTTAGGAGCCGCATTCTTACCCAGGGAGATGTGGGTGTGCCCGCGCTGGAGAGGGCTTCTGTATGAAAGGTGGCCGTGTGCGGTGATTGATGTGGCATTAAAGAAAGGCGACCGGCACATCTGGTTCGCTCTGGCCCTGACGGACGAGCGGCAGGAAGCGCGGGCCACAGAGAAGCGGCTTCCCCTGCCGGCCACGTCTCGCTTCCCCTGGGGAAAAACACACAGCATTATCTGACCTTAATCACAGCGGATAGCCACAGGGGAAATTAAGCAGCGGCCAACCAAAATGTTTCCCTGGATTTGCTTATTGGACTCCCATGCACCCTCCCCCCTCCACCCCCCTCCTGAACAGCCGACTGTTTACTACCACTAACATTCTCAGCTACGAATCCGGTCTTAATGTATTAAATAATGTGGACGTAAAAGCAGAGCACATTACAATCCAATGCGTGTGGTGCCCGGCGCATCTTAATGCGTGAGATGTTTAAGTCTTTAAGAACAAGGCTACTTCTGTGAACCAGAATGAAACCTCACTTATATAGCAGCGCATTCAGTACCCAAAGAATATAGGAAGGGGAGTGTAGTGGTGTCGTGGAGGATTTGGGCATTTTTGAGGTTGGCACATCTTGATCCTGAGGGCACAGGGAGGGAGGGGGCAGTGGCCTGTACCCCAGATTATGGAGCGGATCAGACAGATCCAGATATAAGAAGGCGATGCCCTCTGCGTGCCCCCAGCGTGGGAGAAATCCATGCTCCTCTGCTCACCCACCCCCAGCACACTGTTCCACTCGGCAGGGGGGCAGTTTTATAGGTCAGCGCGCAGTGGAGCACAGCTGGGAGGGGCGAGGGGGCGACTGCAGCCCAGCGGGGTGACCACTGTACCCCACAGCCTGAGCGGGGAAGAAACCTGTGTAAGTTTTTCCCTGCGCTACTGGATGAATTTAATGTTATCTCAGTTGTCTGACTTCAAAATAATGCTTTAGCCTCTCCTCTGTGCTAACAGTTATGCTTAGGAGACTGCAGATGAAGGACTATAGCCTTTTTTCGCCAGTAGTGTGGAATCCCTGCCAGCACCGCAAACACAGCCTGTTCTCCATTTGGGGTCTGATAAGGGCCAAACTTCTGTAAAGTCCCATGTGTTTGTCCGTCTGTCCCTGTAGGGCTCCAGTCCCACCTCCTTCTGTCTTGCCGCCGCGTGTCATTATACAGTTCATCTACTCCTACAGTACACCTCTGTCCTACACCTGGCTCTCAAACCTTCCTCTGCTCCATTCCACAACTCCATCTTCTCCACCCACATCTGCTCCTATAACTACCTCACCCGTGTCTAGCCTTACAACCACCGCACTTCCATCTGCGTCTGTTCCTACAACTTCCTCACCTCCACTATTGGCTGCTGCAACAACTACCTCACCTCCACCTGTGTCTAGTCCTATAACTACCTCACCTCCACCTGTGTCTGCTCCAACAAATACCTCACCTCCATCTGTGTCTGCTCCTACAACTACTTTACCTCCACCTGTGTCTGCTCCTACAGCTACCTCACCTCCACATGTGTCTCCTCCTACAACTACCACACCTACACCTGTGACTGCTCCTACAACTACCTCACCTCCACCTGTGTCTGCTCCAACAACTACCTCACCTCCACCTGCCTCTCCTCATGTATGCTGGACAGGATGTGTGATGAGAGATTTTGGCTTTGGGGTGGATGGCGGAGCAGGGTAATATAAGTCAGGATTAATGAGCTTTTACTTACAGGAGTTAGAGTGCCAACAAACAGCCTAAAGTCAGTGAATGAGCTGCTGGAGGTAGCAGAATGTGTCTCTGCATACTCTAAGATAAATAGCATCCCAGCGCTTTACCATTAAGACACCAGCCTGGATCATTAATCACCCAGCAAATGACTTTTCGGGCTATAATTCAGACACACACACACTCCAAGATTCTTGAATGTGCACACACACACACAAACGTACACACACAGACACAGAGACACACACATACACAAATCTGGTGGCACAGTTACAGCACAGGTTACCATCAGCCACATCAGCTGACATTTTAAATTAAGGCATTCATTTATACGCGGACTTTTGTAAATTATTGAATTAAACATTAAATTGACAGTGGCTTCCTTTTTCTGCATCTTGAATTCAAAATAGTTCAACAAATAAAAACAGCAACATGGTAAGAGCATACTGCTTCCCACCTCACAGTAAATATACTGTTTTAGCATCTTTAGCTGCTTTAGGATCTCAGTATATATGAAGAGATATTTATGTTTGCAGATAATGACGGAGGAGACGTGCTCGTCTAAACTGTCTGACAGCACACTCCCATTTCTGTAAGTGTTGTTGTTAAGCAGTTGCACAAACTTAATGATCCTAATCACCTAAAATGCCGAAACCATAAGTGAATCCTATACTTAGAAACGGTTGTTGTAATTGAACCGGCCTCACCAGCAGTTGAGGAACTTACCTCAGTTAAAGTTTCAGATGCAAAAAATGCAAAATGAAGATGCACTCTTTCGGTGTATGAAATTATCCTGGGTTTGTCTCGGTGTGGAAATCTGTGGCGATGCATCATATTACCAGTGCGTAAACAATCTATTTACGCATTCGGTCAACAGTACTTGTGGTGGGCAGACACGGCAGCCTTGTGCATATAGACATGTTTGTTTCTTCACTTTTTGTTGACAAAGTTAGGGACATTAAGACCATGATTGTTCCCTCCGCTACCGCACCCTCTGTTAATTATCCATTGCAGTCCGCAGTTTTGGACCGCTTCTCTCACCTATCACTTTCCATGATCTCACTAACACAGCCCATCCGGTGTGTTCCTCATTTAGGCCCCTGGATATCCTATCCACTTCTTTTCTCAACCGCATATTGAATTCCACTGGTCCTTGGTTAGCGGCTAAAAGCAACAATTCCCTTGCGCTCCCTAAGAACTACAGACCCATTTCCAAATTGCCATTCATTTCTAAAATCATCGAGAAGGTGATTACTGAACACTTGCTTCATGTTCTGGAAACACAATATTTTTAATAAATTCCAGTCTGGCTTCTGTCAGAAGCATTGCACTGAATCAGCACTCCACAGGATGTCAGATGATACATCATGCTGTGCAGATGCAAGGGAGTGCACAGTTTTGGTGCTGTTTGATCTCAGTGCAGCTTTTAATACGATGGATCAGAGCATTCTCATTGAGGAGCTAAGGCAGAAGGTGGGCATTGCAGGAACAGTGTCTGCTGGTAGCCACTTATCATCTTCTCCACTCTTTCATATGATGTTCCACAGGGCTTAGTTCTTGGGGCTATTTTTTTTTGCTATTTATATTCTTCCACTTGGTCAAGTTATTAAAATATGTTTAAAATATGCCTCTTACCATTGTTAAGTGGAATATACTCAACTGTAGCCTACATCTTTTTTAAACCTCATAAGCTAGAGAGGATAGCTGTTTTGTAAGACTGTTTAGCTGTCATTACGAACTGGATGGCTAACCATGTTCTGCATTTCGACTGCAATAAAACTGATCCTCTAGTAACTGGCCCGGATGGCATGACAACTAGGTAAAACTGACCATGGCTCACTAGCTACTCATGTAAGATTTTTCTCGGGGAATTTAGGAGTGATATTTGATCAGTATACGAGACTTGATCAGCATGTAAAGACTCTGATGTTTCTAAATTACAGTCTGTTGTCTCTCGTCATGAACTTGAATCAGTAATACATGCCTTTGTTTCACCCAGATTGGATTATTGCAACTCTTTTTTCATCTGTCTCAGCAAATCAGCTCTGGGGAAACTGCAGCTGGTCCTAAATGCTGCAGCAAGATCCTTCCGTTGCACTATCCATAGAGCTCACATTTCTCCTTTGTTGGCCTCTCTGTACTGCACAACGGTGATGTAAGATAGATTTAAAATGTTATTAATCAATTTCAAGGCACTCCATGATCTAGTTCCCCTTTATATTTTTGAACTTTTGTCCCCTCATCTCTTAGGTAATCTGACCAGGGTTTACTGGCTATCCCTAGGACAAAACTTAAAACATGGACTGATTGAGCATTTGCTTCTGTAGCTCCTAGGTTTCGGAATAGTTTCCCCCTGGACATTAGATTGGTAAGCGCTGTGGACTGTTCTAAACAGCGTTCGAAAACCTTTTTGTACAGACATGCATTTCATTGACGCCCTTGTGTAGCTTGTTGTTGTATTGTGAGAGTCCTAATGGGTTTGTGTTGATTGTTGAAGTACCTTGCAATGCTTTCTCTGGAGAGGTGCTATATTTTAAATGGACATGTATAAGCCTACACACTTAGACATGTGTGCTATCATAGACATATGTTTGCTCATAGACTGGTATGCACTCTATGGCTGCACTTTGCTGAAACAAGCGGAGTCTTTGTCTCTCGTGGCCCTGATCGAGTCGACTTGCACGGATTTAACGGGATCCCCGTATAAACCATGCCAACATACCTTTTTTAAAGAAACATTTATTTCTAGCATAGTTGTGTGGTCACCAGCAGTGCTTCCCAATTAATTTGACATTTCAGGATGTGACCGTCACTTTCCGAAGGAAAAACAGCTACTTTTCTGAACGCTGCCCTGTACAGAAACGCATTTTAATATTGAGCCATTTTTTTACTGTGTCTGGAGGGGGCTTGTTGCATGAGGAAACCACATGCTGCATATCCCACAGAAATGTGACCTGACAAAAATTGAAGTCCGGGCTGTAAAAGGCCTACTGTAATGCAGTCTCATGACCAGAGATTATAAAAGAAACATATAGCCCATAGCCCATGGACTATTTATAGTATGAATACTGAATGTTTGCCATATTCATGCATCTCTTCTACAAATAAAGCGGGTAAAAGTACATGTAACTTGGATGATGAAGAAAATGGCACAATAGAGAAAACATACCACAGTCTCCAGACAAGCAATCAATCCACCAACCAATCAATTACTATATTTGTATAGCACCATATACAAACGTATACTAACAACAGGCAGTTTAAAGAGAGAATAAAAAGGTTTTTTAAAAGGGGGGGGGGGGGGGCGTATATATTATATCTTGTAAAAGTGGGTCAAGCCAAACTCTAGCAGCAGATGGGATTCAGAAAAGCACATCTCAGTAAAATCAAACATCCTGGAGAAAACAGACCAGCACTCACAAGGGTGACTCAGCTCATGTGATGGGAAGCTCTATGTATTGGTTGCAGAAAGCATGAAAGGCTAAACACAAGCAATTCAAGGACTCCTGAACACAGTATAAAATCGTCAGGGTTCCTGAGGCTTAAAAGAAGCCACCAGTGAAAGCATACTGCAGACCCTAGGACCAGCTCACTCCCAGTCTCTCACTGCTGGAATGTCTTAGCACCCAGGTACAGTATGTAAAAATATGAGCCCTGAAATAAACGTCTCTCAGCACATTCCTCACGTGAGCATCTACAGCACTAAATCGTGGGTCTCTAGCGCCATCCTGTGGTTCTTAAGTAAAAATGATCTGATTCGACAATGAGGTTTGCAGGATAAATGCTAATTTCATTAGCATCAAATTTGAAAACAAATGAAACTTCATAATACACCTGAAAAAAGCAAATGACAGTTTTAATTAAGTTGTAAAAAAGTAATTTGCTTTTTCACATGAATTTATATGTGACATTTTATTTTAAAGGGGGTTATATCAGTATAACAAAAGGCTTTGTCATACTGTTTAGTTGTGGTCATCTAGAGGCCTAGACTATACACTCAGAGAAAGTGTTCTTTGGCTTGTCTCCATAGGGGAACCCTTTTTAGTTCTTTATAAAACCCTTTACGGTAGGTGTTCCCATACAGAAACATTTTGTCTTACCAAGAACACTTGCACTAGATGGGGTCCGATCCTCTATAAACAGAAAAGCCATTTGGAACCTTTTCTTCTGATATAGTACAAGTTGAAATGGGAAAAGAGGACTGGCATTAGGTTCCAAACAAATAAGAAATGAAAATATATCAGAACGAAGTCACTGACTGGCTTCTATTAACTGCGGTCTGTCCAAAATATCCAAAAGTTTTCTGTCGTCAGTGGTGGCTGTTTTATTTATATCATGAATACAGTTTCTCCAGGAAAAATATGTTATTGCTGAAACGAAGATGTATGTCAATTATAAGTTAAAGCGGGTAACAAAAACATCAAAGTAACCGCTGAAAACAAGCACTTGAAGTTACGAAGCATCGCCCTGCGCCTTCTAAACTACATTTCCCATAATGATAAGACCTAGACGTGATAGATCATGAGGTAAGTCACGGGAGAGCCGCAGCTCCTCCGTTTCACTTTCTCTGGCTGCCAGTCCCACAGATAAGCGGCCTGACAGCGGTGTCGGGTTTGTTATGATGGCAGTGGAAGCTATTTCTTCTCCAGACTGGGAATTTGACCGATTTGACGATGGGTCGCAAAGTAAGATATTTTATATTTTATTATGGTGCGCTAATGAGGTATTTGACATGTTATTTAGTAAGCTGTACTTGTGCGGAAGTAGATAGTAGAAAGTAGCCCGATCCAAAAAACAAGCTTGTTAGCTAGCTATCGATAATGTTTCTGATTGAATCATACCGCTGTCTAGCAGCAGCAAACAAGTTAGCTGCTCCATCAGCTTAGAACAGTCATCTTGTGTCGTTTTACATCGCATGGGTGGGTTGTTAATGGTCACAGATACTCTAGCTATAATAACTTGGAGCTGTGTGCAAGCTGTCTACTCTGTGCCTGCAGTGAACCATTGTCCCTGAGCAGCCAGCTAACGATAGCTAGCTGGGTAAAAAGCTCAAGCTACGAAGTTGGCCCGGCTGAGCGCAATAAATATTTATTTGGTGCGCTTGGTCACGTCTGGAATCGATCTGTCGCGATTGTCGCAGTGCTTTATTGTGGACGGGTGTCTATAGCTTAGTGGCTGTATTATGTCCTCAAGCTGCTTGTAAAGTCATGCAGAATTAATTAGCTTACGAGCAAGGACGGTTGCTAGCCAGATCTTTTATTTTTGTGAGTAGACTTGAATTACATGCGCGCATAACCCGGTCTGAATGCTGAGTAGGCTAGCTGGTTAACAGACACACACACACACACACACACACACCGAACGCCATGTTTCACTTAGTGAAGTCAGACACAATCTTGCGAAAACACTGCGTCTGAATGGAGAAGACGTTCGTGGAATTGCAAAAGACTGTAGGTTGTTCGTGTTCATTTCAAACGGTCTGGCCCGCTTCTAGACTCTGTATCTGACAGGCTGTGTCTGTAAATGTGTTCAGCTGAAACGTCAGTGTAGGCGAAATCCTGCGGATTTTGATTGGTCCATTTCCATACTGTTCTTGCACAGCTAGAATAGCAAACAAAATTTGCAGACTCCTACTTCAAAAGACTCCCACAAGTAATATAACAATAGGTATTTCTCAGTAAATGGCTATCCATTTTGTAAAGTGTTTTTTCTGTTATTCACAATGGCATTCTGGATGTTGCCAAAATGATAGCCTAACCTGCTTGTGTTACACTCTCTTTCCCTCATAATATCTTACTAGTGTCATTCTAATGTTTAGTGCTGAAAAGGAACGTCTCGCATGTAGGATAAAATTTGTTAACAGGGCAGGTAGTAGCAGGTTTGGGCCTGTCGCCTGTTTTAGCCCTGTGGCATGTTTGTCGAGTAGCGTCTCACAGCCGTGTAACATGTTTTGAGTACCGTGTAGCCACTGAATCCCTGCTCTTCCCCTTTTCCCAGAGATCCACACGGAGGTGCAACTGAAGAATTATGGGAAGTTTCTGGAAGAGTACACGTCCCAGCTCCGTGGCATCGAGGACGCGCTCGATGACTCCATCGGAGACGTGTGGGACTTCACCCTGGACCCCATTGCTCTGAAGGTGCAATTTGACACCCCAAACGCCATACACCACAGCCCAAAAACTGCACTCCCCACCTTGCACTGCTTTGTGTGTGCGTGTGTGAGTGTGCGTGTGCATTTGTGTCAGTGCGCATCTCCTGTGAGACGCTCTCTTCAGTGTGTTTCTGCATCTGTCCCTTTAGCTTGTCCCCTATGAGCAGTCCTCACTCCTGGAGCTGATCAAAACAGACAACAAGGTAAGATACCTCTGCTGGGGACGTCTTCACCTGGCTCCCTTCTCTCCCCGTCCCCTTCTCCCCCACCCCCCCCCCCCCCGCCCTTTTCTCTCCTCGACCTTCTTCTCTCCTCGCCCATGCTGGTAGTCTAACATCATCCGTATTTATGCAATAACCTTAAGCAGCCTTTGATCAGACCATCTTGTGTGGTCATGTGATCGAGGCAGAAACCTTCAGGATAATCTTAGTCCAGGTTTAGCTTGACACACTGCTGGATAAACTCTAGACAAAGGATCTCAAATCCCTTCCTAGGAGCCACAGCACCTGCAGGTTTTGGATGATTCCTCCTATTTAGACCTTGGAAACGAGTTTTGTGGACTTTGTAACCAATCTCTAACTTAAATTCAGCGCTTCAGTGCCAAAACGCGCTGAAAATCTGCCGACGTTGACGCTCTGGGGCTTGAGTTTGACATGAATAACAAGCGTATGTGGGCTGAATATCCTGTTCCTGTCCTCAAGTGTGCTTATTCTTTTCTGTGACTGAATGCTGTCCAAACATTTTGACGAGTTTTCCAGAAGAGAGAAGTCAGCAGTCTGTTCTGCTTTCATGCTTTGTATGTTTTTTTTTTGGGTCTCTCTTTGTGGGTGTCCCTCAGGTCCTGAACAAAGTTATCACTGTCTTCGCCGCTCTCTGTAGCGAAATCAAAAAACTGAAATACGAGGTAAGAATTTCACCGTTTTTATTAAATCTCCTTTAGTGTGAACTCCCTGGCTGCCTGTGTTACGGTGCATTGTGGGATCATGTGAAGTCTGCATTGCCTTTAATAGTTCTCGCTTTTTTTTTGATGATAAAGTCATTAAAATAACAGCCAGACTGCAGCGTTTGGTTTAAGAATGCTTGAAGATATGGGGGTTAATGTGTTGCTTTAAGGATACTGGGAGACAGGTTTTTTTATCCTCTTGTTGCCTTTAGAAACACTAAAGATAAGCTGCTTCTTCTGTTGTTGTCTAGCTGTGGCTATTTTAAGATGATTGACGAGCTGTGTTTTATGGCAAAAATCCAACAAACTCTAATTGAATTTGCCCTCACTCTGCAGGCTGAAACTAAATTCTACAATGGTCTTCTGTACTATGGGGAAGGAGGTAAGCACAACTCATTCTTATACATTACAGGAAGATTTGAAGATGAAGGCATCCTAGCATTGATTTTACCTGAGATAGTTAATATTTATAAACTGGGCTAACATTTTTTCTGGTTAAATGATTTTGTATACAGTTCTTCTTGTGTGTACAGTGCAGAGTTGGAGTCAGTTCCTTTTCTGGGTTGGGGACCCCAGCTCTAGGAAATGAAAGGGAAAATGGCCACTAAATAGCCTTGCAGAGTTTTCCAGCCAATAGTAACTGACAGTGTGCAACATTTCCTTGGTGACCTGTGCCTGAGCGCTGTGATTGGTCCTCACTGTTCTGTGGCTGACAGGAAGTGTGTGTTTCAGTGTCGGACACCTCTGTGCTGGAGGGGGAGTCCCAGGTGCAGATGGGGCGCTTTATATCCTTCCTGCAGGTGAGTGGGTGTGTGTTTGTGCGTGTGCGTTTGTGCGTATGTGCATGTGTGCGTGTGTGTGTGTGAAAGACAGAGAGTGAGAGAGAGAGAGAAAGAGAGAGAGACACACACATGAGCATTAATCTCTGTGTTGTGTGTGTGTGTGTGCGTGTGTGCGCGTGTGTCTGAGAGACAGTGACATGAGCATTAATCTGTGTCTGTTGTTTATGTTGCAGGAGCTATCGTGCTTCGTGTCTCGCTGTTTCGAGGTTGTGGTGAACGTGATCCACCAGCTGGCCTCCCTCTACAACAGCAGCAAGTGAGAGAGCGTAACACGGTATCTAGTGTGTTGCAGGCCATAGCGTAGCACAGCGTACTGAGCGTAGCACAAGCGAGAACTTATTACATCGCCTGCGTAGCACGGACCAGAGCATAATGCAGCATCCCATAGCAGCACACAGTCACTTCTCTAAGTTCTGCTCTTTTTTTTCCCTTTAAGGGGCTCCACAAAAATCATCGAGTCATCTGGAGTTCACTTTCAGGTACAGTAACCCGAACGCAAACAAACAGTCTGAAGAGTGAATGTGATTCATCAGTTTGGCTGAAGATAAAGCATGAGCATTCCCACAATGCCACAGGAGAGCGAGCTTACGAAGAACAGCCCTTTTCAGTTTCCTTTATAGATGAATGAATGGATGGGTTATTTATACCGTACCCATAATGCCTCTCTCTTGTGCAGACGGTGTACGAGCAGCTGGGGGAGTTGCTGGTGGTGCTCATCACCCTGGATGAGATTATGGAGAACCACAGCACCCTGAAAGAGCACTGGAAGATGTACAAGAGGTGAGGCCTAGTATGGTCTGCACATGCATAACACATGCCCATAGGCACACGCATGTATACACATGTGCACAGTGACTGATGACCTGTACATACACACGCAAACATGCACACGCATGCCATGGGGAGTTGCTGAGCTCTCTGCTCGTTGCCTAGGTTACTCAAATCCGTACACCACAACCCCTCCAAGTTTGCAATCCCGGAGGACAAGCTGAAGCCGTTTGAGAAGCTTCTACTGAAACTGGAGGGGCAGCTGCTGGACGGCATGATCTTCCAGGTGACCTGTTACCTCACTTCCTGTCTGAGCTTTCTGGTGCCGCAGTATTTCTCAACTCCCTTCTTGCAAAATTAACGGTCATTGTGTGTGTGTGTGTGGAGAGAGACAAACCGCTGGCGTTTAACACCCCTGTCGTTACTGCTTAGGCATGTGTGGAGCAGAGGTTTGATAACCCAGGAGAGGGTGTCTCCGTGTCCAAAAACAGCGCTTTCGCGGAAGAGTTCGCCCTCAATATCCGGACAATCTTCACCAACGTGGAGTCCAAGCTCGGTATGTTGCTGTGGGTTTGTTTTCTTTATTAATTAAGTATCTGGGTCATCGGTGATATGTTGCGCTGCCCTTCCTGGGCGTGATGCTGTGCCCTGTGGGTGTGGCTGTGTACCCTGTGGGTGTGGCTCTGTGCCCTGTGGGCATGGCTTTGTGGGTGTGGCTCTGTGCCCTGTGGGCGTGGCTGTGTACTCTGTGGGTGTGGCTCTGTGCCCTGTGGGTGTGGCTCTGACTACCATGCTGTATGTTCCAGGTGAGCCGTCAGAGATCGATCAGAGGGATAAGTATGCTGGCGTCTGTGGGCTGTTCGTGCTTCATTTTCACATCTTCAGAGCCGTCGACAAGAAGCTGTACAAAGCCCTGCTGGACATCTGCAAGAAGGTGTGTGTGCGCGTGTGTGTTTGTCTGTGTGTGTGTCTGTGTGTGTGTGTGTGCACTGATCGCTCCCTCTCTCCGCAGGTCCCGGCTGTAACGCTCACTGCGAACATCATCTGGTTCTCCGACTCCTTCCTGATGACTAAAGTTCCGGCCGCAGCCAAACTGATGGACAAGAAGAGTCTGCAGAGCATCAAAGCTCAGAGAGAAGCTTTCCTGCAGCAGAAAGCACAGAGCCTGACCAAGTACGCACGTCTCTCCCTCTGTCGTCCTGTCGCTTTAATTCTGTCACTCTATCACTCTGTCTCCATCCCTCTGGCTCTCTATCACTATCACCCTATCTCTCTGCAACAGAAAACAGACTTTAAAAAAGTACATACATCTGTCACCCCTTCACTATCACTCTATTCTTCTATCACTATCAGTCCATTCCTCTACCACTCTGTTCCTCTATTCCCCTACAGCAGAAAGCTCTGATTCTCACAGTACACAATCCGCTCTTTTCTATCACTATCACTCTTCCCTCTTCACTCTATCACCTACCTCTGTCTTGTCACTCTGTTTTTATACATCTTTCACAGCTAAAAGCACGATTCTCCAATACGCCTCTCTATGCTCATCATCTATCACTCTTCTCTTGTCCTCTGTCTCTGTCTCTATCCCTCCATCAGTCTGTCCCTCTATCACCCTGTCTGGCTGAAAAGCACAGTTAAGTAGCTGTGCTAATGTTATCATAGGACAGTTTATGGAATACGTATGGAAGTGGAGGACATGCCTTTTTATGACACTTCTTGTTTCCCGTCATGCTCTTGTGTAGGGATGTGCAGTCCTACTATGTGTTTGTCACTTCGTGGATGATGAAGATGGAGTCAATTCTGTCCAAAGAGCAACGGAGCGACAAGTTCGCCGAAGATCTGAGCAGCAGATGCGGTGTGTTTGTGCAGGTAATGATGTTCAGGTGTCTCTGTGTACAGGTAATGATGTTCAGGTGTGTCTGTGCAAGTTCAGGTGTGTCTGCGTGTAAGTAATGATCATATTCAGGTGTGTCTGTGTACAGGAAGTGATGATTACATTCAATGATGTTGAATGTGAGTGGGAGGAAGTATTCATTACTGGGATAAATAATGGTGATGTAACTCTCCTACAGGGCATTCTGTACGCATATGGAATCGGCATCATCATCAGAACCACCATGAACCTGTACATGTCCACCCAGAAGCCCATGACCAAGACCACGGTGAAGGCCCTGTGCAGGCTGGTGGAGCTGCTCAAGGTACAGGGGAAAGGCCCATGGAAAGTTTTCACTGTTTCACTGCAGTGCTGTGGTGCTCCTGCAACATTGGTGTTCAGTTATGGTGTTTGTGTTCAGTTAGTGTTTAGGGACAGTGCTGGTGTTCAGTTACAGTGTTGGTGCTAAGTAACAGTGTTCAGTAATAGTATTCAGTAACTGTGTTCAGTAATGGTGCTGGTGTTCAGTAACTGTGTTCAGTAATGGTGCTGGTGTTCAGTAACTGTGTTCAGTAACAGTGTTCAGTAATGGTGCTGGTGTTCAGTAATAGTATTCAGTAACAGTGTTCAGTAGTGGTGTTGGTGTTCAGTAACGGTGTCGGTGCTCCAGGCGGTCGAGCACACGTTCCACAGGCGCTCCATGGTGGTCGCTGACTCCGTGTCCCACATCAGCCAGCAGCTGCAGTCCCAGGCGCTCGCCTCCATCGCCACGGCCAAGGTGAGTGACACAGCGCCCTCTGCTGCCCCCTGCTGGACGGGCTGGTAGGACGCGCGCGGTAACCACGGTAACTGCGTCCCGCAGAAACGAGTGATCTCGGACAAGAAGTACAGCGAGCAGCGGCTGGACGTGCTGTCGGCGCTGGTGCTGGCGGAGAACGCTCTGAACGGCCCGAGCACGTGGGAACGGCGGCTGGTGGTGTCGCTCGCTCTCAGCGTGGGAACCCAGATGGTACGAGAGAGTGTGTGTGTGTGTGTGTGTGTATGTGTGTAATCTGTGTGTGTGTGTATGTGTGTATAATCTGTGTAATCTGTGTGTTCTCTGTTTCCTGTAGAAAACATTTAAGGATGAGGAGCTGCTGCCCCTGCAGCTGGTTTTGAAGAAACTGGACCTGATCAGTGAGCTGAGAGAGAGGTAAAATATATAACACACACACACACACACACACACACACAGATTACATACACAGACAGAAACACATACACACCAATCTTTCTGGTATTCAGGGTGAAAGTTCAGTGTTGAGGGTAGATGTTTCTGGTGTTCAGGGTGAAGGTTCAGTGTTGAGGGTAGATGTTTCTGGTGTTCAGGGTGAAGGTTCAGTGTTGAGGGTAGATGTTTCTGGTGTTCAGGGTGAAGGTTCAGTGTTGAGGGTAGATGTTTCTGGTGTTCAGGGTGAAGGTTCAGTGTGACTGCAGTTTCCTGTATTGGCACCGCGCGGTCTTCCCCATCTACCTGGACGATGTCTACGACAGCGCGGTGGACGCAGCGCGGCTTCACGTGAGTCCACTTGCCATCGTACTCCCAAATCAGCATTTCATTGGCTGTTTTTTTCTCTCCACCTCACTGATTGGCTTGTGTACTTTCTCCTCCACTCTGATTGGCTGGCACCCGATCTCCTACTACCCTGATTGGTTCTCAGTACATGTTCAGTGCTCTGAGAGACTGCGTCCCCACCATGCTGCACGCCAGACACCTGGAGTCATGTGACCAGCTGCTTGAGAGCTATGACACGGAGACCATGCAGGTGTTTAAGGAGGTGAGCGAGAGACGGGGAGTGCAAGAGGGAAAGAGGGATTTATTTTACTCTCAAATTTTAAACTCCCACTTAAGTTGAACGAATCAATTTAATTTGCTCCCCTGCTCTCTCCCTCTGTCTCTCTCAGCACCTCCTGGATAAGCTGTGTAAGGAGATAGAGAAAGACCTCCGTCTGTCCGTCCACACACACCTCAAACTGGACGACAGGAACCCCTTTAAGGTGGGGATGAAGGACCTGGCTCACCTGTTCTCCCTCAAACCCATCCGCTTCTTCAACCGCTTCATCGACATCAAAGGTGAGCCACACCCCCTGTACCTGTCTCAAACTCTCTCTGCCACACCCCTTTACCTGTCCCACACTCTCTCTGCCACACCCCTTTACCTGTCCCACACTCTCTCTGCCACACCCCTTTACCTGTCCCAAACTCTCTCTGCCACACCCCTGTACCTGTCTCAAACTCTCTCTGCCACACCCCTTTACCTGTCCCACACTCTCTCTGCCACACCCCTTTACCTGTCCCACACTCTCTCTGCCACACCCCTTGACATGTCCCAACTCTCTCTGCCACACCCCTTTCTGTCTCAACTCTCTCTGCCACACCCCTTTACCTGTCCCACACTCTCTCTGCCACCCCTTTACCTGTGACCCACACTCTTCTGCCACCCCTGTACCTGCCAACCTCTCTCTGCCACACCACCTGCTAACCTCTGCATACCGACCACTCTCCTGCCACACCCCTTTGCATGTCTCACACTCTCTCTGCCACACCCTTGTACCTGTCTCAAACTCTCTCTGCCACACCCCTTTACCTGTCCCACACTCTCTCTGCCACACCCCTTTACCTGTCCCACACTCTCTCTGCCACACCCCTTTGCATGTCTCACACTCTCTCTGCCACACCCTTGTACCTGTCTCACACTCTCTCTGTCTGTTCTCCTGCAGCCTATGTGACACACTACCTGGATAAGACCTTCTATAACCTGACCACGGTGGCGCTGCACGACTGGGCCACCTACAGCGAGATGAGAAACCTGGCAACCCAGCGCTACGGCCTGCTGATGACCGAAGCGCACCTGCCCAGCCAGACCCTGGAACAGGTGGGTGTGCATGTGTGTGTGTGCGTCAGAGAGCGTGAGATCACGTGAGTGCTTGAGAGTGTGAGAGTGTGAGTGCTTGAGAGCGTAAGAGTATGAGTGCTTTAGTGCTTTAGTGCTTTAGTGTGTGAGTGTGTGAGTGTGTGTGAGAGAGTAAATATGTTTTACATTTGAGTGATAGTGTGAGAGTGTGTCCACATTTGGGTTAAGTACATATTTGAAACATGTTCTGCATGTTTTCCTCCTCAGGGTCTGGATGTTCTCGAGATCATGAGGAACATCCACGTGTTTGTCTCACGTTACCTGTACAACCTGAACAACCAGGTGAGCCTCCTGTCTGCAACCCCCCCCCCCCCACCCCTGATCTGGGTTTAAGAGAGGACACTAAAGTCCCCCCTGCCCTCCCCAAGCTAGGGCCTCTGAATCTCCTTTCTGCTTCTCCAGATCTTCATTGAGAGGACCAGCAACAACAAGCACCTGAACACCATCAACATCCGCCACATCGCCAACTCCATCCGGACCCACGGCACGGGCATCATGAACACCACGGTGAGGAGGGGGGCGCGCTGGTATATTAACACTTGGAGACAATGATGATGATGATGATGATGATGATGGTGATGAAGACGGTACCACTATAAAATACAGTGAATAATAACAACATCAAGAGAAACAACAGAGAGATGGTGATGATGGTAAAACGCACCCCCCCTCCCCTGCATAAATAGGCTACAGCTCAAAAAGTATGTCCATAAAAATGTACCAAATGTAAAAAGGCAACACACAGTTAAAATCAAAATGAAATAATTTTAATAAAATAAAAGTCTTAAAAGATGGAACAGATCCTTACCTCTCCTATTTTCATGTGGAAGACTTCCTGAGAGCATACTTGTCCAGAGGCCTTCAAAGAAAGCAGTGTCTGGAGTTTAATTAGTCTCTTAATTAACATCTAGCCGGTCTGACACATTTAGACAAAGGAAATGGCGCTGATAATTTTTTAATCGCTCACATTTAATGTGGAATGAGCGCGTCAGATTTGTTATCGGTGTTGAATGTGACCGCTTCCCTGTCTGATTCGCCCACAGGTGAATTTTACCTACCAGTTCCTACGGAAGAAGTTCTACATCTTCAGCCAGTTCATGTACGACGAACACATCAAGTCCCGTCTGATCAAGGACATTCGCTTCTTCAGGGAGACCAAAGACCAGTCTGATCAGAAGGTGGGAGACATGGCCCCCGCATCACCCGCTCCTTCTTCCCCCCCCCAAACAATTTCTATTTCATCACTAACCTTCTTGCTTGGAGATCCAACTCAGATTCCCATTAACCAGCAGCTTACAATGGTTCTTCCTTGACAAAAACAAAGTTGCAGTCACAGAGAGGTGTGCAATAGCTGCTGTCCTAAATGCATGATGGGTAACACTGGGGCCAGGCCCCATCACAGAATCCAGACTGAGCTCCTGCTTTTTGCTGCCCCTGGTGGCCATGATGTGTTTGTGCAGTACCCTTTTGAGCGGGCGGAGAAGTTCAATCGCGGGATCAGGAAGCTGGGAATCACCCCCGATGGACAGAGCTACCTGGACCAGTTCAGACAGCTCATCAGTCAGATAGGTGAGACGTCACCGTGGCAACGCATCACTGTGCAGCTGCGTGACTGCACTACATTACTACTGATAACCTGACTGAGCTTCCTCCTCCTCACAGGTAATGCTATGGGCTACGTGCGCATGATCCGCTCTGGAGGCCTCCACTGCTGCAGCAGCGCCATCAGGTGAGAGGGAAGGTTCCAGAATCGGCCTGTACTGCTCTGCCTGCCAGTGGCTCAGTGTTAGAGTTACCATACCCGCAGCTGGGAGAATGCTGCTAGCCCAGTGTTAGAGTTACCATACCCACAGCTGGGAGAGGGCTGCTAGCCCAGTGTTAGAGTTACCATACCCACAGCTGGGAGAGGGCTGCTAGCCCAGTGTTAGAGTTACCATACCCGCAGCTGGGAGAATGCTGCTAGTCCAGTGTTAGAGTTACCGTACCCACAGCTGGGAGAATGCTGCTAGCCCAGTGTTAGAGTTACCATACCCACAGCTGGGAGAATGCTGCTAGCCAGTGTAGAGTTACCGTACCACAGCTGGAGAGGTGCTAGCCCAGTGTTAGAGTTACCGACCACAGCTGGAGAGGCTGCTAGCCCAGTGTTAGAGTTACCATACCCACAGCTGGGAGAGGGCTGCTAGCCCAGTGTTAGAGTTACCTTACCCACAGCTGGGAGAGGGCTGCTAGCCCAGTGTTAGAGTTACCATACCCACAGCTGGGAGAGGCCTGCTAGCCCAGTGTTAGAGTTACCTTACCCACCGCTGGGAGAGGGCTGCTGGTGTTTCACTGCTTAACAGTCAGATAATCGTTGTTCTCCAGGTTTGTTCCGGATCTCGAGGACATTGTGAACTTTGAGGAGCTGGTGAAGGAGGAGGGGCTCTCGGAGGAGACGCAGAAAGCTGCCAGGTGGACGCCTTGCCTGTGACCTCACGTGTGACCTCACCGGTTACTTCACCTGTGACTTTGATGTTTCAGTTAAACATGAAAGTGTGATATATTGTACTACTTTAGTGGGCTCTAACTGTAAGATTAAATACAGGTGAATTAACGCAGTGTCTTGTCTGTCTGCGTATGTGTATGTTCCAGCGTGCTGGACTCGGTCCTGGGTGATCTGACCAGTAACTCGGCAGAGGGGACGGAGTACTTTAAGATGCTGGTGGGCGTGTTCGCTCAGGAGTTCCGCAGTGTTAAAAATATGCACCTCAGGAACTTCTACATGATCGTGCCTCCACTGGTGAGTCAGTCTTACTTCCCATCTGTGTGGAGTCAGCTAGCCCTCTATAGCGCTGTAAAAAAACTCTCCCTATCTCTCTGAGTCTGCCTCTGTCTGTCTGTTTGTTTGTCAGGGATTTTTCACTTGCAGTAATTGTATTCATTTTTGTTGATTGCGCTCCTGTGTTGAGGCTTTGTAGTGTCTGAGAGGCTACCTAACACCAGTGCTGTTCTCTCTCTCTGGCCTCCAGACGGTGAATTTCGTGGAGCACTCCATCGGCTGCAAGGAGAAACTCAACAAGAAGAACAAAGGAGGGGCTGCCTTCACTGACGATGGCTTTGCTATGGGTGAGCAGAGCACAGGGTTGCACGGTACACGATGTAGCAGACTAGAGTACAGCGGGGTATGGGTAGGTATAGCATAGTATAGCGTGGTATAACAGAGTAGAGCAATGTATAGAAAAGTATAGCAGGGGAACATGGGTGAGTATAGCTGAGCATAGAACAGTATTGCTGAGTATAATGCTTTGCTATGGATGGGTGGTACCATGCATATGGTGTGTGTGTACCTGATAATGCAGTTAGCCATATATGTTGCACATGTGATGTGTTTGTTTATTAATGTACCTGTGCCTATATTAACTTATACATGTATACCTGTGTGTGCATTAACGTATGCGTGTGTGCTAATGTACATATGTGTGTACAGGTGTGGCCTACATTCTGAAGCTGCTCGATCAATACCAGGAGTTTGACTCGCTGCACTGGTTCCAGTCGGTCAGGGATAAGTACCGGAAGGAGCTGAGCGCGGTGACTAAAGAGCAGAATGTTCAGGCCTCGGGCCAGGATGAGAAGCTGCTGCAAACCATGAACCTCACCCAAAAGAGGCTTGACATCTACCTGCAGGTAATCATGGGAAATGTAGTCAACCGGGGCTGTTCTTCACCTGCAGGTAATCATGGGTAATGTAGTTAAACAGGTGGATGATGTTTAAGGCTGTTTGTATTTCTCTTGCAGGAGTTTGAGCTGCTGTATTTCTCCCTGAGCAGCGCACGCATCTTCTTCAGAGCCGACAAAACGGCTGCAGAAGAGAACCAGGAGAGGAAGGACAGAGGTGAGACGCGCGGACACACACACACACACACATACACACACACTGACCCAGTGTAAAGCAAACTGAATTCATGTACAAGTAACACACCCTTTTCTTCGTTGGCTGTGCTTGTTTTTCAGAAGAGGCGTACAAATCGGGCAGCAGTAACCCCTCCGGTGATCCTGCCTCAGACCCCGCCCCCAAGTGAGAGGTGGGGGTGTGGCTAACCCTAGGCATCTCACGGATATTCACACCTCGCGGAGAGCCTGTACTGGAGCAGCGCTTCCCACACACCTGTTCTCGGAGAGGGAAGAGGGAGAGAGAGAGAGAGAAAAGAAGAGGAGAAAGAGAGAGAGAGAGGGAGGAGGAGGCGGCAAGGGAGAATATAGAGAGTGAGAGGGAGGAAAGGAGAGGAGAGGGGGGAAGAGGATAAAGACTGGACTGCAGGTGGTGGGACAGAGTAGTGTGATCAGGAAGCAAAGGATGTTGGGTAATCCTACCCCTTCTCTCTCGGACTGGTCTGTTTCAGGACCTGAACAGGGCCAGGCTTCCTGAATCCTAGTTCCATCATTAGAGTCTTCTGGTTCTGGTTCTGGATCCACCTTCACATTACGTTAGCAGAATGTGCATCTGCCGGCCCGGGTCTTGTTCTCTGCTCCTAATAAAACTCCTGCTCCGTTCACACACCTCTCCTTCATCATTACACCGCCCACCCCCCCGCCCACAAACACACACACAGCACAGGATGACCAGGAGTGTTCGTCTGAGGGACTGCAGTTTTGTCTTTTTATCACTTCCTTTTCTTGCTCGAATGAACCGAAGGACGTTGGCAGCCGCTCAGTTGCGCGCAAAAGCGCTTCGCAGCTACAACCCTGCTTTTGCAGCTTAGTGAACTCGACAGAGAACGCTGCTGAAAATGGTTAACATTGGCTTGTCTCCTCGTAACAGCGCATTGTGGATTTCCCTAACGTAACCTAATGTACGCAGCTGTGGGATTGTGCCATCTTCCTGCAGTCACAAATACTCACGGTTGCAAGAATTGATTGCTGTGGCAATTTGATTGGAATTTTGAACAGATTTTAATTATTTTATTTTTTGATTGGGTGGTACTGATATGTCATCATCAGTGTCCCTCCCCCTTATATGAAGTATAACCTGAGTATGTCTTGTCTTGTTTTGTCTTGTATTTGTCTTGTTTTAGGACATGGACAATGACCGTTGATCTTGTAACGCGAATCTAAAGAGCAAGGAACAGTGAGAGCTAAAGAAACAGTCTCCTCTCTGATCACGAAATTGCATTTAGTCCACGGACAAAAAAAAAATCCTTCCGGTTTATTCCGCTGTGTTCTCCAGTCTCGCGTTTGAGTCGGAGTGCTCAGTCCGGCTCAGTCTGACCGTTTTCTGATCCCGTTTTCACTGCAACTTTTTACCGTTTCTGTTGCATCAAATGCGTTCTGTCGTTTTTACTATCCTTACGTCTGATCGATGGCTGTGTACCACATTGAAATTTGTCTTGCACGTCGATGCCTTTCTGTCCTTATTAAAAATCTGCGCCTTTTAATTGTACCCTACAAAGTTCAGTGTAGTGCCTTGTTTACAATGGCAAACTTTCGTTATGTTTCTGCGCGTCCAATTTCCTTTGTACAATGGTTTTTTTTCTTTTCTGATTCAAAAGCCTGTAACTCTGCTGTGTTTAACACTCCGACATTCCCATTTTGATTGGTTACTTGAGCAACAGACAGGAAAACGTGTGGCCGGGCAGCTTACTGAGAGGGAGTGGCCAGGGTAGAGCAGGGGAATTCCCCTTCCTGCAGAGGGAAACCGACTTCCTCCACCGGGATGGTTTCTCTCTTTTTCTCTACATTTATGGCACATGCCAGTTTTTTTGTTTTTGTTGATTTTTTAAAAACCTTTGTACAGAAAATTGCATTTGTTTATATTAATCGTGTGCATTAAATCACAGCATCTTTGTGACATACTGGATGTTAATAAAAAAGAACCAATATTTCAATCATAAATGCAGCAGGCGTAAGGGTTGAGTTAATCTGGGTTTGGTTTCGAGTGTGAATGGCGGTTTGTGAGGAGACCATAATCCTTGATCCCATATCAGCAGAAACCAGAAGTGCTGAGACACGGTGTGCCAAACTGGGTAACAGACCCTACAGACAAACCAGATGGGCAACTACTGCCTTCCTTCTTCTAGTATAGGGGGATCAGGGGGGTGTTTCACAAAGCAGGATTATCAAGACCGCTGGATAACTGCACTGAGTAAAACCTGGAACAGCTCCTTTTACTTCAATCCATGTTCCAGATTTGGAAGGGTTCCAGGTTTTACTCAGTGCAGTTATGCAGCCAACTCTGTAATCCTGCTTCATGAAACAGGGCCCAGGTTGTCAACGTGTTATTTTGTTTATACTAAACATTGGAACCAAAAATGGGAGGTTTTGGGATTTAACTGCAGTGAGACTGATCTTTGACTGTTCAGAACAAAAATATTAAATATCTGATAGGTTTGAAGAGTCACTGACTAGGTGGCATGAAGACAATGTGCTACACTGGGAACCTGCCAGGGGTCATGGACCCCATGCAAATACATGACACCAGGCCACTTAAGGAAACCGATGTCACCCTGTCAATCCAAACATTTTTGGGCCCGGTCCAGCCTGGGGCCCCTCAAATCCTTACCACTTTTTCCTGGGTAAACTGAACAGTGAGACCAGGAGAAACAATTAACGTTTTTATTTCTGTGCATCAGAGTTCAGACGACATTTAAACATGACTTCTAAGGGCACTGATGGTGGGGTTTCCACCCCTGACCTCCAGGGGCTGCAGTCCAAATGCGAGGCCCTGACCTGCTTCTCTCCGTTTGGTACCAAATACACTGATCCTGGATCAGCCACAATGGGTAGAAAATACTGAGCTCCTTTCTAGTTAGTGCCAATGACTGACCCTGAATCAGTCCGTCTAAGTGCAATACACCAGACCTGGTTCAAATACACATTTTAATTACTTTAACTCTTGAGATGCTGGCAAAAAAAAAAAAATTAAACCCTCCAGTCCTGCAGATCCCTGAGAATTTCCAGCAAAACAACTTACTGACCAAAATGTACAATCATATTGAAAACAGATGTTTCTTCTTAAAATAGTCAGTAATCTGCAGAAAGTATTTAATGAAATTGCCCCAGGTCTGGAAACCAAACCCTAACCTCATTTCTTGTATTACAAAAGAGTGTAAATGACAAGTGGGCGGAGCTCTGTCTATGCTACCTGGACTGCGGGGCCCCTGGGGGCCAGGTGTTTCTTGGGGCCCCTCTGGGAGGCCTACACTCGGTACAGCACACAAGTGCCAAAAAAAAAAAATGTTCCCCCTTGCACTTTCCCATGATGCTTTGCTGTAGGGTCTAGGGAGCAGGCGACATCACAGGAAGCGGATTCCTGCTCCGAACTGGACTCCATCGCATATTCTGTAGGGAGAAGGAAAAATCGAAATCAGACCAGATCTGAAAAAAAACGTTCCATTGCCTGCAGGAGGGCTAGTGAGTAGGTGAGCAGCTGTGGGTGGAGCCAAGGAAAAAGGAATCAGGTGTGGGTGGAGCAAAGAAAAATGGAATCAGGTGTGGGAGGAACCAAGGAAAAAGGAATCAGTTGTGCAGCTGTGGGCGGAGCAAAGATGGGGATCTCAGGTGTGAGCAAGCTAAGGTGATGTGGCTCAGGTGAGCAGCTGTGAGCAGATCCCAGGCGGGGAGAGTATTTCCATTTGCACAGGTGTGGACAGAGCTAAGGTGAGGCGGTGATCTCAGGTGTGGACCGAGCTAAGGTGAGGCGTGTTCTCAGATGCGCAGGTGTGGACAGAGCTAAGGTAAATGGTAAACGGACTGCATTTATATAGCGCTTTTATCCAAAGCGCTTTACAATTGATGCCTCTCATTCACCAGAGCAGTTGGGGGTTAAGTGTCTTGCTCAGGGACACTTCGACACGCCCGGGGCGGGGATCGAACCGGCAACCCTCCGACTGCCAGACAACCGCTCTTACCTCCTGAGCTATGTCGCCCCTATAGGTGAGTGAGGCAGTGATCTCAGGTGTGTGGTACCTGTCTCCGCTCTGCACTCCCATGGGAACGCAGTAGTTGAGCTCCAGCCGGGCGATGTTCCCCAGGCGCAGTACGATGCCCACTCCATACGACCAGCGGATGCACTCCGCCAGCTTCTGCAGGTGAGCCCGCGGCCCGTCACCTGGAGAGAACGCACACATGCTCACTGTGCTATGCTGTATGCTCGCTGCGTTCACCATGTTAAACTCAATGGGAGTATTGTGTATAGGGTCCTAAAGGGATCACAGCCATCACTCTGAGAGTCCAACACAGGTCAGATTGCACAGGTACACAGGTAGCCATGGTTTCATAGATGGACTGTACATAGATAGAGAAGATTACACAGGCTATGAACATATGTACCACAGTTGAGGTCGATAGATACGTTACGTCAAATTGTACAGGTATGCACCACAGTTGAGGTTGCACAGGCATTTCACAGGTGCGTACCGTAGTTAAGGTTGCACAGGTTCCCGGCGTTGAGGAAGAAGTGCGTCCGGAAGAGGTCCCCGAATCCCCCGCGGCCTGGACGGAAGGGCAGGGGGGTGTACAGGTGAACCCCGCCTGCCCAGTAGGCCTCCCCACCCAGGTAATCACCTGGAACACCAATGGTGAAAGGTCACAGGTCAACACCGTTTCGGTCTTTGTGGGGGTAATTCTGGTGTGTGGAGAATGCAGACTGGACCGGGGGAGCGGCTCACCTTCACTCTGGGGGCCGATGCTGTACATGCTGAAGCCCCTCACACTGGTGGGACCCCCCAGGTAGAACCTGAGATATTACACATGATATCAGAGTCGCTCTAGCGAGGCCAGAGTCTACAGTGATACACAAAGTCAGAAAATGGAAGCCATGATACATTTCACAGCGAGAATCTAGACTCCAGCTAAGGTAATTTACAGCCAAGCATTGTATCCATATATAGAACCTTCTAACATTCCACACGACATTCTGACCAGCAGTATTCTAGCTGTGACACGCCCACGGAGAGCAGTGCGCTGGAAGGTGACCGTGGAAACGTACCTGTCGGCGATGCTGGCAGGGTTGTCTCCGATAGGCATGAGCACGCCCCCCCACAGAGATGCCGAGAGGACCTGAAATGCACACGCCACTCTGTCAGCGCAGGTGAGCAGCTGGACAGACACACAGCACTGCCAGCGCACGATGGAACTACCACTCAGTTCAGGTGACCAGCTGTACTGGTTACAGCACTCAGTACAGGTGACCAGTTGTACTGGTTACAGTATACGGCGAGTACAGAAGACCTGTTGCACTGATTACAGTACTCAGTGAGTACAGCTGACCAGTTGTACTTGGACAGTACTCAGTGCATACAGCTAACCTATTGTACTGATTAGAGTACTCAGAGTACCCAGTATACCAGCGTCTGACGCTCAGTGTCACTGCCTCAGCCTCTCCCTGCCCAGTTTGCGTTTCCCCCCACAGGGAAGAGCCGACTCACCGAATCCCAGAAGAGGCGCCTGTTGAGCTGGATCTCAAAGTCCTCCTTCAGGAAGCTGACGTCACCGCCGCTGTAGCCTGCCAGCTCCTGTCAAACCAGGGAACGACAGCCCGGTTCAGCTAGAGCCCGGCACTATAAAACGTGATCGATTCAGGCCACACGCGCAATACGCACGCACGCACACACACACACACGCGCATACCCGCACAAACACCTACCTGGTTGATCTTCAGTAAGGCACCTTTCCTCGGTAGGATAGCGGAGTTCCTGGTGTCAATGACCATGGCATGCTGGGGAGGGGGGGGGAAAAGGAGGAGAGAGAATGAGTGGATCTCACCTGCGCCTGGAACAACGGCTGCCCGCAGGAGCCGCTGCAGGGAGAGAGGAGGGGCTTCCTTACCGAGAGGGAGGACTTAAGGGAGTGGCCACTCTCCTCTCTGATGGCGAAGGAGGCGGTACGGGCCAGGCAGGCCAGCTCCCTCCACACCCCCTCCCACTTCAGCGTGTGATTGCTCTTCCACACTGGGAACTGCAGGAGAGGGGACAACACTGCAGAGTCAACACCGAATCTCAACACCAGGCATTGACACTCACCACCGACACCAACTGTCAACAGCAACTAGCACTGCTTCGCATTCAGCAATAAAGATCCACACGTACAATCACCAAACACATCGGCCCGAACGCACATACACATTCTGTATCACGGACAGTAGCAATGATGAATGGTAATATTGGCATCCCTGTGATCTCAGCAGTGATGACTTTAATACTGGCCATCAGTCATTGGCCCATGCTGGGGTGTGTGTGTGCGTGTGTGTGGGGGGGAGGGGGTGTTAGGCTGCTTACGTTGAATTCTGTAGAGACGCCACGGTCGGTCTCTCTCAGCGAGCTCCAGGGAAACTGTCCCGTGACTTTGTACAAGTTTACAGAGAAACTGCAAAAATAAATAAATAAAAATAAATCCCACATCAGTGTCACGCATCAGCCATGTTCATGCTTATCCTTGGGGAGCAGCAGGGTTTGGGCTTTTCAAAAAATTCTGCCACCAATTCAGACCCAAAGATCCAGCTGAGACATTACCCGTGTGATCAGCTGCCTTAACTGATCAGCCGACTGCTAAGTAACAGCAAAATCCAGCAGCAGACTGCAGCTCTCCAGGACAAGACTGAATACCTCTCACTTATAGTCAATAATAATCATACAGGAAAATATAATGAAAGGCACTGTGTGAGTGGCTTGCGTGCACATGTGTATTATTGTGTGTGTGCATGCATGCATGTGTGTGTGTTTGTATGTGTATGTACGTGTATAAAGTATAAGTGGTAATGAGCACAAAAAGGAAATGTGAGATGGGAGAGTGTGTCAGGGTTTGTTCCCATCTTTTCCTGGAGAAAACTGTAGTTTGTGTTTACTTTTTTTTTTTATTTATTTATTTTTTTTAACTGCGAAGCCACACAGTGTGGAAACTCTGCAGTTTTAGACTAGAACTGTAAGCGCCTTTGTGCGTTTATATTTGGATAGGTCACAGCAGGGAGTGGCTCTGGGTTCTGGGCTCCTGCCGTACTTGCGGTCGAAGTTTCCAGGCTGAGGTTTGAAGAGGGACAGGCCGTAGGACGTCTCTTTGGTTCCGTACGAGAACTGGAAGGTGAGCTTTTCCGCACGCCCAAGAAAGTTTGGCAGCTTAATGCCCAGCACCTACGGTACAGGTAAACCACACACCTGAGTCACCTGACCTACTTATAACCAATGTACAACTGAGTGCTGCTTTGACACACAGATCAATGTGCTTTTTCAATGGGTCAAAAGCTCTCCAGTTGGTCACAGCACAGATCCTCTACACTCACCAGATAATCAACTCCTGCAATATACAGGAGTTTCCGGTTAGTAATGGGAAATTGCCACAGTACAGGCCACGCCCCTCAATGACTATCAATATGGTTGACCAGAATGGAATGTTTTTGCTCCAACAGCAGGGAGACACAGCTTTCAGTATTAAGAGTACAGAGCAGAGCATCTGGTGGGTGTACAAAATCTGTGGTCATGGGCACTTAAATAGAAGAGTTCTCACCATGCTTCCTTCATTATTCCCAACCATTGTGTTGTAGCTTCCCGTCATCCTTCTTAGTTCGGTCACTTCAAACGTGACATCAAGCCCATTGGGCAGAGCGTCATTTCCTGTGCATGAAAGCGGATGTCTGAAATCGTTCATGACAAACCAGGCATTCTTAATCAAACCTTCCAATATCGATTTTATCCATGTAATATCAGTTAAACCAGAAAATCTCAACCACTCCAGGCAATATCAATTGAACCAGGCCTTCTCAACCATTTAAACTGTATTCAAATACTAACTTCAGCCACACGAATGCCTCTTACACACAAAGAACAGGTTTTCATGCCAGGCTAAGTATATGCTCATTTTTACACCCCGTGGGGTTGCTGTGTACTGCTGGCTACCTTGAGAGGTGTCGATGAGGACTTCCACCTGTCTGAAAATGCCCAGCCGTAGCAGCTTAGCCCGAGCCTCGTGTGATTTCTTCATGACCTGCAAGGTAGATGCACATCCCTGACACAAATATCCACAATTTCTGTACACACAAGAGCCCGTTCACACAATGCACTGTCACCAGGCACTGACATACAAACGTCAGTAACCTTTCAACAAAGCTGAACAACCGACAGTGTTACTGGGTATTTTCCGATGCAGCTTTGGTCCATTGACCAAAACATTGCAGCTTTTCTTGCTGAGATAAAAGTTATTTTAAAGCGATGCTTGATACAACTGTAAACTTTTCTCTGAAGGTGAAAGATACTTACATCTATGAGGTTTTTGGCAGCGAAGACTTCTGCGATTTCATAACCCAGGATATCCTCTTTAGTTCTTCCCAGTCCGTCTATATGAACACGTTGGACTACAACCTAAATAAGAAAAAACATACCGTATATTTTCAAACAGCTTAATCCAGGAGTTAATGCTGTTGCTAGAGTTTGAGCTATACAATATTTGATCACCTCTGGTGAGCATGCTGTGGGTGTAACCAGCAATAACGAGTGACGTATTTAAGAATCGGTGTCACTCTGCTCGAAACCGCCAGTAGCCTACTAGTAATAGCACTCTGCAGCTAGATGTTCAGTACACCACCATCTCAGTTTATGACAGTTCGCTAATGTTCTCATCTTTAACGAGACTCTGTGGCCACAGTTAAAGAAAAATAATGAATATAGCCACACACTTTCGTGCCCTTATGCAGTATCATTCCAACAAAAGCACATTTAGTAAGCCAAATCTTTGAAAACATGGTACTCACATCTTTGTTTTCAAGAACTTCTTGCTTTGACTCCGGTTCCACCTCCACCATGTCAACATCATCAGCTTGCACCCCAAGGTCAGGTCCTTGCATTGGAAGGGGGTCGAGACTCTGAACCGTCAGAAGAAATACCGATCAGTGCACTGCTGGCCATTAACCAACCCCTGGCTAACTTAGCTAACTAGCACTGCAACATTCTCGAGAACCATGGCTAAATAACGTTGCAGATCTTGTTACAGCTTTAATTATTTATCCAGCACGGTCGCTGCATTGAAAGGTTACATATAATGTGATTATTTGTTCTGCAATATGCCATATTTAAATTCATTTTTTGCCGTTCTGAACACTCTAGCTTAATGTTGACAGGTCTAAGTCTTAACGTTAGCAAGCTAGCTACGGCCTACTCGTGTCCATAGCACATAGCAAAGCGATCAGAGGTCATGCACAGTAGTTTCACCCTTCAGTTACAGCACGTGGATTTACCCTGGCGTGGACAGTCCCCATGTTAGATTCTCGATTTTAAAAAATATGTTCCTTTGAAGATGTTTGCACGATATTTACTGCAATTCAGGTGGTAAAGCAATAGACACTATTTAGCACTTAAAGACGACCCATCCGTGTAAGACGCCATGACACCTCCAACCCCCTCCCTCCAGCGCGCCGATTGGCCAGGGCGCTGCCCGCTGTCACTTTATAGGAGGAGACTGTGCACAGCTGCCCCATCCGAACCATAGACATATATATTATATACATGTCTATGATCCGAACTACAGTTACTCTAATGACAGACTGGAGTAATTTCTAATCGGAAACCAGAACTACGAACCAAAAAAAAAAAAAAAAAAAGAAAATAAATGCAATCACATCAACTATTTCTTAAAATTCCATAATGATGCAATGTTTGAAAATGAAACAATTATATTATCTGAACAAAATTGCATAGTTTTAGTATTTTCCTCAGTTTATCCGTTTTTTCTTAGTATTTTATGTACCCTTTACCCATCTCTGTTCTTTCTGACTGTCTATCGCTCTCTGTCTTTTTGTAATCAATCTGCCTGTCCGAACTGACTCGGACCAGGAGAGGGCGCTATACTTAGATAGGGTTTTCCGGTCAAGTTTTGTTCAAGACGGCTGGCGCTAAATGATTTGTTTGGTTTCAGTCAAAATTATTTTAAGGCCGAGCATTAGACCCCGAAATAAAACATTTAATGAAGTAATATTTTGTTAAGGCAACCCAAAACATAATTTTGTGTAACAACAACAACAGCAATAATAATAATAATAATAATAATAATAATAATAATAACAATAAATAGTCAAAATGATCCTCTTTGGATAATGTTTTTTTTATGGTCATACGTCACTGAAATAAGTATCCAACCTGTAGTTTTTTGTCTTTTGAATTTAATCTGCTCTATGTCTAAAAATAAAACAGACTCCTCAATATCAATACGTGCATCTACCACAATCTTAATGTAAAAACGTCCCAGTGTTACTAAATGCAAAGGGTGTAGGGTAAGCCAGAACTGATAACAGAGTGGAATGCTTTGAATAATCATTATTATTGCTGTTGTCTCTACAGGACAATTTTCATTTTTCATTGACCCACATTTCTTCTGATTATTCGCTATGTGACGGACCAGAATCATGGTCCCACCCTTTTCTCATCAATGAAGCTCTCTCTCTCTCTGTCATATCATCGTCCCTGTCTCTCGTCCACTTAATATACTTTGTACCACCTCGTGCGCGTAAACCAATCAGCGCACGTGGTGCGCGCAGTGTAGCTGGCAGCACCCGAAACGGTCTTATCTTAGAAACACAGGCACAAATACAACGTACAATCACCGCTTCTAAAATGGAGAGAATTTGCTTTTCCTGGGACCTATGTTTGTTTTTTGTCCTCGTAAATATTTGTGGTGTGACGGGAAACACTGCGCTTGCAGGTAAGGGTTTCTCGTTTGCCTTTTTGACTATCATAGTCCTGCATGTAATTCGAAAACAATTCCGTTTCCAGCTTCTCTTGTCAATAATTAATTTGCGTTTTCTGTTAACGGTTAGCCTTATAGCAATACAAATTATGGTGTTATTAATTTACTAGCAAGGTCTCTGGTTTGTTGGCACATCTTAACTGCAAGGAATAGGAAATATTAACTTTTGGTTGGACTGGACATTGCCTACTTGGATCGTTGAACAGATAATTCTTAAGCTACTTTGTATATATTTTCTATGAATCTACCAAAATTAAAATATGTACTTTTTTATTGTTTTAAAGCATATTTAATTTTGGGTATGGGTGGGTTCTTGGAACTATTTGCATCTGGATTTTCAGTGGATTTTTCTCTGTTTATGTCTCTTAATATCCCAATGAATAATGAGCTGTAATAATTCTGTTTATGTTTTCTTATAATGTATGGAATTTCTGAACCTTTTACACTGATTAAGTGTTAATATGAGGATGAATCAAAAGCAATTTTGAGATGCACATCTGGAACGGTCAACCGAGTGAAGCTGCGATAGGTAAATCAGCCAAATTATGAAAAGCTACAATCTTTTATTCGGACTATCTGTGACCAGAGAAAAAGCGTTTTAGCAGTAACCGTTCTTTGCTCCGTTTTTCCATGTGGGTGAGCCTTTTAAAGGTGGTGTGGTCCTTGAAGGCACGAATAGGATAATACAACGACCGAGTGTAAATCTATCATAATTATTTAAAACAGAAATTTCACCCTTAAAAATATGGTCTTTATTCTACATTTTGCTTCTTATAATCTGTGCGTTCAATAGTAAATTGGAATGAGAAGTAGCGAGAACCACACTGACTTGCACACGCGTCAGTCTGTTCAACTTAACGGACCCCATATTTCTGCTCAGTGGCACAGAAAAGCTACAGAGTGACTCACGAGGAAAGAAATCTGGCTTCAGATCTGTATAAATATCGGTTGTAAATTGCATTTGATCTTTTATTTCTTTTTATTGAAGTGGGTTGTTGGGCAGTTACTGGGAAGCTTGGGCAGGCTTTATGACTGCTCACCGTGGAGCATATTCGGCTTTCTGAGAAGAAATAAATGAGAGGCTTACTATGTAACTCTTGGCCCCAAAACATATTTTTGAACTGTTAAGGGCGAGATTGAGAGCAGCAAGTCATCTGAAATTTCACTCTGGCACAAATGCTTGTGGACGGAGTTAAAACAGAGTTAAAACAGAGACGCGTGCCCGTTTTCTGTCGAACGCAGACCACTTTTTTTCTCGCCAATTAAAAACTGAACGAGAGGCTATTAACCGCACGGTGCGCCCGGATTAGCACCAGATGTGAGTGGCTCCGCTAACGGTGGCCGGATCATCAGAAAATGGCATCGGTCGCTTGGAGGCTGGATTATTGTTGCTTTGATGTTTCGGGATTATTCACTTGGCGGCGGAAGAGCACGAGTATCCTACAGCGGTCGTGGCCTCTCTTAGCCGTAAAAGTGATGATATTCGTTATATCGCGATAATATTTTTACTAATAAGATTGTTCGTGTGATAAGACTTTTTCTCGGGAAGGTTAGGCCATAAACCTAGCTCTCTATGGGCCACCTCTTGTTGTCTGTCGTTCCCCCTCCTGGACTAAGATTCCCCCTCAACGGAGTCTCGTTTATGAGCGGTCCTTATGTGCGTCTGCCATGCTGTAATGGTTTTATGCGCATGTGTTTTCATTTGAATGACGTTTGACAGATGTTCCCTTGGTGATTTCTGTGGTTCCATCCAGATGTTGACGAATGCTCAGAGACCACAGATGACTGTCACATAGACGCTCTCTGCCAGAACACGCCCCAGTCCTACAAGTGCATCTGCAAAGCGGGGTACCAGGGGGATGGGAAACAGTGTGAAGGTGAGCGCACTGCACCTGTGCAAATGTGGGCAGTCAGCTTCACAGCCTGTGTGTGTGTCTGTGTGTGTGTGTGTGTGTGTTTGAGAGAGAGAGAGAGAGAGAGAGAGAGAGAATATATAGAAAATACCCTTGTTGGGATTCTTGAACTGTTTATATTTGGCATCATTATCTGTGATGGTCTTTGATTAAGGAGTGACCTCTTAATTAAGCTTGGTCTCAGAAGCAGTTAGACTCACCCATACTTGACTGTGGTTCAATACGTGTTTTGAGCAGCAGTGTGTTTCATGCGTCAGGGAATGTGTTACATATATGGTTTGAGCGACAGTCTATTCCATGCATTGTTCGAGTGACAGCATCACCTGTATTTCAGCAGGAGCATCAGTATGTTCACTGGAGACTCGTGTTGCTCTTACACACCCCTCGCACCTGTCGGAACTCAGGAAGTTCAGTCGCGTCAGGGAAGCTCCGCCCAGCACAGGAGCCTTTTAATTAGGCCACATGTTTCAGACAGCTCCTTATCCCGAGGGCCCCAGGGCATGGATCTAATCCCGAGGTGGCGGGACGCACAGAGCGACCATTTCCTGCAGGATTAGAGCCGCGCGAGTAATCAGCGGAAATGGCGGAGGCTGAATTTGAAACTTGTCAGGGAGCAGCGGGCACATGTCAACACCTAAGCAAGGTTTCAGGAAGCCACTCTGCAGGGGGGCTAGCCAACACCCTCTATGCGCTCCTGCCCCTCCTCCTCTCTTTCTCTCTCTCTTGCTCCCTCTCCCTCTGTTTCTTTTACAGTAGTCAGTAATTGCAGATATTTTACTGTTGTGCTTCAGATAAATATTCCACCTGTCCCACACCCTCATTCCTCATTGGCTGTTGACTAATTAGCTCATTTGCATATCTGTCAGATGCGGACGAGTGTGATAATGACTACACCGGAGGCTGTGTCCATGAGTGCATTAACCTCCCGGGGAACTACCGGTGCACCTGCTACGACGGCTTCTCCCTGGCGAACGATGGACACAACTGCCTGGGTACGTGTTATTATCTAAATAAAAGAGTGTCCTGTTTTTAGATCAAACGTACATGCGTTTTTCACTTCTTGGAGATGAGCTCATTGTTGTTTTTACTTTATGATTGGAGATGGTACTTTTCTAACTGGTTTTCGTGTGTTGCGGCTGAAAATACACAGCAGACAGTGTTGTGTAATGTGAACTCGGTGCACTTCAGAGTTGGGTGTGTTCATCACATCAGTATGAAGCAGATCCCTCTGCCCCTGTTTCCATGGTTTCAGAAACAAGCACAGCGTGAGCTTGTAGGTGTATTGACTGGGGTCCCCCTCCTCTAATGTCTCAGTGGAATCTACAAGCAGCTACATCCTGATTGGTTAACCCACAATGTCACCGCCCACTTGTGCCTTGCCCTTTTTGACTACATTTGGTATGAAATCACTAACTGAGCTGAGAAGGGCTGGTGTCCACACTGCACTGATCTATGCTTGAGTATGAAGTGAATAAAAACACACTAGCACACTAAGTGAGAAAGTTTTCAATGGTTGTCAATTATCAATGAAAGTTATCAATGTTTCTAATATATATCATAAAAATCCAGGGCCCCCTTCCCTGTTGTCCTGTCCGTGACCGTCCCGCCCTTACCCTTTATATTTAAATATTTATATTTAAATAGCTGCAGATGTTTCCTCACTTGTTAGATGTCTGCATTGTGGCTGTTCACACATGAAGAAAAAGATTTATTTTGGAGTTTAGTGGTATTTTCAGAAACAGCAGCATTCAAAATCTGTGAGGTGTTGACAAAATCCTGCTGCCCCCTCTTGGGGTGCTCCCTCAAACCCCCCCACCCACTCCCCCACGTCTGCGCAAACGTGGTAAACACCCACATCTGTGTCACAGCCATGTGGCCCCTCCATTAATTAAAGTGCAGAGTCTAGTACGTCCTGGTGGGAAAAGGGGTTGCATATTACTTGTGGCTTAATAGCAATTACCTCCTTTCTTTCCGCAAACTGATGTGCATTTCCTTTGACAGTCTAAATCTAGCTTCAAAGAAAGCACTGGAATCCAACTCAACAGGATGTAATTGAATGTTCATTATGCGACTAGTGACACAATCAGTTCTAATTAAACAAAGTTGTAACCCCTCACTCATTGCATCTCCCTGAAATATGTTTATAGTATAAAATAGTATATTTGTACTACAATAATTCAGCCAACCATGATGAGGAGTGGTGGGGTGATTAATTTACAAACACTGTAAAATAGAACAGTATTATGAATTAGAATCACCGTCGAAACTACAAAAAGCTACTACTACTCTCTCATTTCCTTCATACTTTTTCTTCTCCCCTCGCTCTCCTTCGCTGTCCTTCTCTCCCTCCCTACCACTTTCCTTCTGTCCCAGGAATGATGGGCAGAGACCTCAGGCGCTTTGAATGAAGGGGAAATAAGAACAGAACAAAAATAAAAGCGTGACATAAAGCGTCACGTCTGTCTCAGCGTGTGTAGGAAGTAATTCCATAGGGCTCCAGATGCTTCATATCAACTAGTTAGAAACTTAACTGATTTGAGATTAGCTAATGGGGCTGTGATTAAAAGATATGTGCTATAGCTCCCCCTTTGTCTTCAAACTTTTTATTTATTTATTCTATCCTGAAGGCAGCTGGGTCCAATATGTTGATAATTTGGCCCTTTTTATGAATGACTGGGGCTGGTACTAGTTTGTTTTCTTTTAAAATTCTCTCGCTCCCTCTCTCTCTCTCTAACTCTTTCACCCCTCTCTATCTCCCTTTCTTTGGATTGTCAGGAATTGTGTCAGCAACATCCTTTATTTAGTTACAAAAGTGTTGAACTCACTCAGTGTCCTAACCACTACCTCAAAGTGGCAAGTTGTACTGTAGACACTGTTTTTGCTTCTCAAATTCTCTCTCTCTCTCTCTCTCGTAACACATTACATAATGTAAACTGTAATGCAATTTCATGAATGATCTCTCTCTCCTTTTCATGATCTCTCTCTCTCTCTGATGTGTTGTACATTTTCTAACTGGTCCAAATAAACATTTGCACAGCCTGAAGCCTTATCAAACAAAGCAAAGGTGCTGTAGTTTCAGGATCGATGCCCTGGGAGCAGTAAAGCTTGGCAGAGTTCAGGGGGCAGAGGAATGAGAGGTGATGGGAGGGAAGGGACAGCATTTACAGTCTGTGCACAGTCACGGAGCGCATGGGCAGAAAACAACAAAAACGGAAATGACTGGGGAAACAGACTCACTACAATAAATATTTAATCATATTCCAGACAAAAGTGCGTTTCAAGTGGCCATATGTGATGACAAAGACAAAGAATCAGGGAAACTCAAGTGGGAGCTCCATGACGTTGGCACACCCTGTTCACAGTACTGGGGCATGACTGGCTGGAACAGGACAATACTAAAATATCGAAAAATACTCTCAGTGGAAAACTTAGTGCCCAGTAGTGGTTGCAAAGTGAGCACAGTCAGGTCTCCAGAACAGGTGATTTCTGGGTTCACAGAAACTTTAAAACAAAAATTGGCCCCTGAATCAGCCCCTGAATAAATTCTCTCATGGTTGTCCAGTTTTAATTGGAGGAAAAAAATCATTGGTACAACTCGAAACATTCATGTTTTTCTTAATGGCACGGATTTACACGGTTATTGGTAGTGTTGCTGTGCTGTAGGCAAATGCACACTCCTCCTCTCCTCTGTCGCCTCTTCACTCCACAGTCCAGTTTAGCTCACACAGACACTGAGTCAGAGGAGGTCACATCATATGCAGCCTGTGCAGGCAGAGAGCGGGAGTCTGACTGAACAGAGGGGGGCACTGGTGAGCGATGAGTCATGGATACCTGCTGACATAAATTTCTCCCAAGCGAGGCTCTAACCACATATGCTGCCCCCTTTGAGTCCATTATACTGAGCAGTTATGCCCAAGAAAACACTGAACTTCGGATCAACCCAGAACAGTGGGTTCTCCGCACAGTATGTAAACACAGGCAGTTGAGAAGAACGCTCAAAAGCACAGCTCATTCCAGCACTCTTTTGATCTGGTACTCTTGCCTGAAAGTGTGAACCGGCAATGTGTACACAACATTTCATAAACATTTCTTACATTTGGAATCTGTGAGGGGAAATGGCTACAGTGTGTCATACAGTCTGGCTCTCATTTACTTTCAAAATGGCTTTCTTTCCACAAACCTATCAGGTCCCTCAACTTCCAGTCTCCTCACAGCCTTGGCTGTGATGTCATAAAGGGAACACTCCCTGCTGCCTGTCAATCAGTTCCATTGATTCTATAGACTCACCATAATACCTGCATTTGTTCTGTCCTCTCAGCTTCATAACTACAGTAGGTTCTGGTTCGTAACAGGACTTTCTGGTGCTGTATTGCAGAACTGAGTATCCAGTGTCACAGTATTGTACTTGATCACAACCCGTAATAAAACATTGATGAAAGTGAAATGCTTCAGCTTTAATGATTGGGAAACAGAAGTACCAATGTTAAGAATATGGAGCTGTGTATCTGCTGAGTCTAGAGCATTGGTGACAGTCGTCATTCAATCTGGTGCAGATCTTGTACTGTAACAGGATTAGAATAAGTGAGTATAGCAGCTATATTATCTTTTATGAAACTGTGTGTAAAGTACTGATTATACCAACATTAACCCAACACAGTTCCAGCAGCCTGCGGAGCTGGATACCACGTGTTTGTTGAGGTGTCCTCACCTTGAACTAGAACAACGGGCTTTGATGTGGGATTTGGGCACCTGGCCTGACCCGGCCGGAGGGCTCCTCAGTTCTGTAGCGTTCTCCCCGCCCCCGCCGTGACCTCACTGGCGGGCTGGTGCTGGTGCCACCTCAGCGCGAAACCCAAACACAGGAACTGAGCGCCGCGCCAGCCAGCCAGCCAAACACCAGAATGCGGGAACAAAGCACCGCACCTGTAAACTAAACACCCAAACAACTTGCGCCCACTTCCTCTACGACAACAGCCAGGACACTCACTGTCCTCTCTCTCTCTCCCTTTCCCTTTCATTCGGTTTCTTTCTCCTGCCTCTTTCTCTGTGTCTCTCTCTCTCTCCCGCTGTCTCTTTTTCTCTCTCTGTATCTCTCCTTCTTTCTGTTTCTCCTTCTCTCTCTATGTGGTCTGACAGTACTGAGATTTGCTAAATGTAAATTCAGAAAGAAAATGCAATGTTCACATTGTCCCGAAACCCTAGTTTACCATTGCTCTGCCACAGAAATGTTATCAGAGTGTTGTGGAAAGGTTTTGAGATTGTTGTGGAAAGGTTATGTGAGTGTTGCAAATAGGTTATGAGAGTGCTGTAGATCAGTTGTGGTGTTTCACACTGTCAGTGGTGTGAGCATTGGCCGCTTAGTGGTGAATAGTTGCTTGAAGAATTTCTTTCCAGCTCTATGATGGGATAACACTGGAGATCAGCACAATTTCATCAGGCTTTCCTGTTGTCTTTTAAAAAGCATGTGTTGGGAGACTGACCATTTTGAAATCACCTCTGATTTAGCCCTTGACTGTGTGTTGAACAGGAATAAACCATCAGGTCTTTGTGTTTCTCCATATGCTCTTCAATGGGTCAAATCACCTTGTTGACATTGAAGGGAAGTGGTTTGCACAAAAATGCAAATGCAAATACCTGAAACAAATGGTTGTAATTACCCTGTCCTTCCAAAGATTCTGAAACCAAGCGTGTAGCGGTACAAGACGTCTCTCTCTGTCTGTGTTCTATCTCTCTGATCATGTTCTCTCTCTCTCTCTCTCTCTCCCACTGATCACGTTCTCTCTGACCATGTTTTCCCTCTGATTCGTCCTGCAGATGTAGATGAGTGTCTGGATAACAACGGTGGCTGCCAGCAGATCTGTGTGAACACCATGGGAAGCTACGAGTGCCTGTGCAACGAGGGGTTCTTCCTGAGCTACAACCAGCACACCTGCATCCACCGCTCTGAGGGTGAGTCTGAGAAATCCATTATCCCCACACCTGAGGATGAGTCTGAGAAATCCATTATCCCCACACCTGAGGATGAGTCTGAGAAATCCATTATCCCCACACCTGAGGATGAGTCTGAAATATACATTATCCCCAAAGCTGAGGATGAGTCTGAAATATACATTATACCCAAAGCTGAGGATAAGTCTGAGATATTCATTATCCCCGCACCTGAGGGTGAGTCTGAAATATTAATTATCTCCACACTTGAGGGTGAGTCTGAGATATGCATTATCCCCACACCTGAGGGTGAGTCTGAAATATTCATTATCTCCACACCTGAGGGTGAGTCTGAGATATTCATTATCCCCACACCTGAGGGTGAGTCTGAGATATCCATTATCCTCACAGCTGAGGATGAGTCTGAGATATTCGTTATCCCCACGCCTGAGGGTGAGTTTGTCAGATGTCCCATTTCAGCTTCAGCTCAGTTTTCAGTGTATTTTCATTGCTGGTTTTTTGAGAACTTTTTTCATTTCTGTTGATTACCCTGGATAATGATGCTTGTCAGGTAAATGAATGAGTTCTATATTTCAGGTCAATCAAAAATAATTGATTTGAACAATCATCTTGAAACATTACTTTTCTCTGAAAAGAGCCTTGTTTACTGACAGCTTTAATTGTTCCCCTGTAATCAAGAGTCTGAGCAGCTGCTAGTTTTCACATTTCTGTTTGACTTCTTTCACGCATGCCAGATATTTTTTTCTTGACTTAAACGGTACAATTTGGCCCCCGCATGTGCTCCCTCAGCACAGGAAGTGATGTCAAAGTTCCAACAGAGGATTAGCTGTGTCTGTGGAATGAATACAAACCAGTGGCTTCTTTCAGGACCAGAAGAATATTTACTCTAGACGTGGAATATATTTACTGTAGAAATGTCAGAAGACCTCATGAAATAACAGTGCAACCTATTCTAACCAGGCGAAGAGTACCGTAAGGTTATAAGCAGCCTGTATAGGCTCATAGTTGTGTAACGTTATGAGCAGCCTGGTCAAGCTCCTAGTATTGTAAGCTTATGAGCAGCCAGGTCAGGCTCATATTACTGTTAGGTTGTGAGCAGCCTGGTCAGGCTCATAGTGCTGTAAGGTTATGAGCGGACTGGAAGAATAATCTCAGCAAAGCATGAAACCATTTTGTACTTCAAAATCATACTTTATCTCTCAGGTTTTTCAGCTGTGCTTGGCTTCAGTCAGGGGTAGGCCTTTACCTGACCTCTGCGGTAAACGTGAATGTTCCATCCAGGTAGATTAGTGTAAGCAGGAAGTGTAACACACCAAAGCTGGAGAAGGCGGGATTCTCTTAATGCTACCTGGATGAAGGCACATTCTGAAACCTCATCTGGGCTATTTCAGACCTCGGCTCTCCCCTGCAAGTTTAGAGTAATCCTTCATTTAAAAATACGTTGGTTAAATATTGTTTTTCATAGGAAAAGCTTTGAAATAACATCCCTGTCGATTGGGCTGGAATCGACTGGTCTTCTCAGGGTAAATATTGGTTGTGGTTTTCTCTGAGACTTTCCAGGGTATTTTTAGGGGAGAATTTGACTTTGGTGAGTGGAAGTGTTTTAGCGTGTGTGACCGGTTACCACTCTGAGTGACTTCTGTTCTGCCACCAAACAAATAAAACAGCACAGTCAACAAGAACACACTCATGCACACATACACACACACACACATGCACATGAACAGACGCATACCCACACACACATACATGCGCACACACACACATACATGCACACAAACATACGCATACACACACACATATACATGCATACACACACACACACAAACATACGCAAATGCGCACACAACACATAAACACACATACACATATACCCACACACACAAACACACACAGTGAGCTTAGCTGATCAAACCACTGTTATTTATATCTGAGATGTGAGTCTTTTTTCTTTCCTTGGTGGTTAATGGGCAGCTGGGTTTGGGTTAAGCCACAGAGAGTTTCCTGCCCAGCTTTCCCCCAGTCACAGTGTGTGTGCTTTAAATATAAACACAGGAGCAACAAAACCAGATATAAAGCACTTTATAACATCTCTCTCACTCCTGCTCCGCCCACATTTATGACATCACCAGAAGCGTTGCTGGATGAGGAAATCTGACGTGACTTGTAGGTTGAAGCAAATGGTATGTGAAATAAAGAGTGTGTATAGTGGGTGTACATGTATGCACACGCGTGTGCGTGTGCGTGTGTGTATGTGTGTGTGTGTGTGTAGAGGAATGGAAAGCTTGTGGTAGGAGAGGTTCTCATCTGAAGAAAGGTGCTCATTGAAAGCCATGGCTGAGTACTATAGCAGTACAGAGAGAAACTGGCAGGGTTTCATTAAAATGGAGTTTAGTAGAGGGAGGGTTTGGAAGGGGTGTGGTTCTCACTGTTCCTATTTCAGCTTCTAATACGCACCACCACACTGTGTCTCTGCTGTGATAGTCTTGGGGTACACATTAACATGCCCAGCATTAATTCAACTCTAACAGTGTTGATTCAACTCTAACAGATTACATTTTAGAACCAAGTCTGGTGGCGTTGAATTAACACTGTTAGAGTTGAATTAGCACTGGGAATTTTACTGTATACTAAAGCTTTAGGGGCATGAATGGTCTAGGGGCAGTAATTCTTTTGGGGCATTAATGGCCTGGGGGTAGTAATGCTTTAGGGGCATTAATAGTCTTGGGCCAGTACTGGGAATCTCAGGTGCTGGAAGCTCAGTGTACAGTAAAAGCTTTCAGGATGAACTTGAGAAGCCAGTGCATTGAAGCTTTTATCAGAATTCCACACTTGAGTTAGGATTTGGCAAACATCATGCTGACAGTACGGATGTGTGTGTGTGTGTGTGTGTGTGTGTGTGGCACCTGCAAAAATTTTCACAGCAAGTCCTCAACCCAAGAGGTGAAATGTTCTGGGGGTTAGTCACCACTCTGAGAACAGAGAAATAAAGGCCTACTGTCTGCACAACACCAAAGTTTTATTCATAATGATGATTTTGTGGATAAAACCTAAACCTGCTGGTGTGCTACGTTCTGTTTTTTTCATGTGGTGTTCGTTAAATAATGATTATAAGCATTGATCAGGTTTTCCTCATTTCCCTCCCACTAACCTAGGCATTTATAAAAGGCTAAAATCTAGAGGAGAATGGGGCCATGTGGATGTGGATGCATCAAGCTTGAATGATGTATTGCAGGTTATACGTGCAGAATTACCCTCTCTTTGTCTCCAACGAATGGGAGGAGATTTCAATATGTATTTTGGAAGATATTGCCGGAAGTCTATATGCAAGTGAACTTCTCAGTTACTTTATTGTGTGTATGTCAAGGAATCCAAATGTATGTAATCGTAAACTGTCTTTTAACGACTAACAGATTGTGTAGTTTTGATATAGCACGCTAGCTTGCTGGGATTGCTCGCCAGGCAAAAGTGCAGACATGCCTACTGCAGTGGTTAAACCTAATGGGGTGTTTTGAACTGTTTAATCTTTGTATTATTTTAGTTTGCTTGATGCGCGTTGTTTATTATAGTATCTGTCTGTGTGCTCATGCTTTGCTGGTTTGTATGTTGCATTTGTACCACGCAGGTAGCCCTGTAGCCGGTCAGTGTCTGTACTTTGTGTGTCAGTGTCCTGCCTGTCCAACTCCCCTGCAAGCTTCTGCCACACATTCTATAGGCACCGCCAGATGCTCTGCCCTCTATCCTCAACTCTGAAAGTTCTGTCACAGATTCTGTAGGTTCACCAGCTCTGTACCACTAATATCATATAATATCATATCATCTTCGCCATTGCCTAATTTGGACAGCTGGATTCTAAGTTGTTGTGAGGAAGCAACCACATCCTCCATCTGGTTACAATGTTATAAAATTCATTCACAGTTTCCTAAACACTACCTCAAACTGGCAAGCTGACAATATGTTTTTATTCAGTCTCTCTCCCACCTCTTCAGGTGCCAATTAGCGATAACCTAGACTTGTTCTCTGTGCTCTCTCTCTCTCAGATGGGATGAACTGTATGAATAAAGACCATGGCTGTGCCCATATCTGTCAAGAGGCTCCCAAGGGGGGCGTGGCCTGTGAATGCAGACCTGGGTTCGAACTGGCCGAGAACCAGAGAGACTGCATGTGTATGTAGTGCTTATGTGCATATACAATACGTGCTTGTTTTTTCTGGTATATGATATATAGCATATGGTACACCTGGCTGAAGGGTATAATTTGGAACATGCTGCTTGTCAGTTTGCTTGAACACATTATTTTCTCAAGACTGAAATATGCGCTAACTGTAGTTGGTCAGGTAAGGAAATTTCAGTTGTATTCTGGGTTGCAGTGTGATTGAGAAGCGACATTGTGAAATACTGTTTATGTTAATATTGTATATGTCTATTTGCATATTTCCTCAATAGGTATGGAGGGAATATTAAGGGCTTTAAGTTAAATACACTTTTAAATTTCATATAGTTTAGTTATTTGGGACTGAGAGTGGTTTATCAGACAATTATTAATTGCCGTGATTTCTGTTCATTATTTTAAGTTCCTCACACATGACCTTTGTGTTACCAGTGACTTGTAACTATGGAAACGGGGGCTGTCAACACACCTGTGACGACACAGAGGCGGGGCCTGTGTGTGGCTGCCACCAGAGCTATGCTCTCCACTCAGACAGCAGAACCTGCATTGGTAAGTGCTGCAGAACCGCAGAACTTCACACTCAGACAGCAGAACCGCAAAACCGCACAGAACAGTTCAGAACTCCGGACCAGAACTCCAACCCTTTCACCTGTGCCATTACAGTCACACCTTCTGATAGAAGAAAATCTCACACCTGAGCATCTCAATATGAGATATTAGAGACAAGGGAATATCAGCGATGAGAAATATTAGAGATGAGGGACTATTGGAAATGAGAGGTGAGAAATATTAGTTATTAGTGAATAATAGCAATGAGAGAAGAGTATTATTATTGTTATAGATTGAATATTGGCAATGAGAGATATTAAAGATGAGGGAAAATAAATGTGAGTGTTATTGTTGTTGGGTGAATAAAATACTGTTGACTCTATTGCTACGAATGACTCCAAGGCAAGGCTCCAAGGCACCATGGAGCTTCAGTGAACTGTGCCCTTATTCGTCTCTTTTAGCCTCACAGAAAGCTGTCAGAATTTGTTTGGATCTACGGCAGATGTGATCCAGAGGCTGTATCAGTAGTTTCAAAGTTAAACAGCACATTCTTCCCCTCAGGAACAGAAAACACTTACTGCCATGTGTTCCGTGAGGTGTCAGACACTGTACAGCACAGAGCAGAGTTTAGCATCGCTCTGCTAGCAGAGAGAAAATGGTTGAAACCTGGTTTCGTTTCCAGCTTCATGAAGAGGTAAAGGAATGATGGAATGATTAAGGAAGGAGGGGAGTGGCACATAAAAAAAAGTTTGTGCGTGTGTACATGCGTGCGTGTGTGTGTGTGTGTGTGTGTGTGTGTGTGCGCGTGTATTTGTATGTGGTTCTCTCTCTCTATATGCTTAACTGTTTCCATGCTGGTGATGGCTCATGTTTGCCTGTCTTGTCTGAGCAGAGAGGCATTTTAAAATCCTATGCAGGATTGATTAGAGCAGATATCTCAACTGCAGCCTGATCGATCCCAGAACTCCCCACCAGCCTGAATCTGCAAACACAAGGTGCCTGAATGTCCAGCCTGGTCATTAGGACTGGAACCATCTCCCACCGTGATGTCCAGTGATTATGGCCCGCTCAGACCCTTCAGATTGGTCCACTGTGGCACTTGTGCATCAGTGGCCCCGCCCCTCCCTTTGTAACATTGTTTCCTGATTGGCTGTTGAAGCCCAGTCGCAGTGTGTTCTGTAGACAAACAGGCAACCAGTACAGGCCAAAAACTGCCCCCCTGTCTGCAGCACCCCCGATCTGCACATACACACTCTCTCACACTCGCACAAATACTAACACGAACATGCACACACTCTCTATCACCCACACACTTTTTTATTTATTCTTTCCCCATCTGACTATTTTCCATCTGTTTTCCTGTGAGTCACTTTGTTCCGCAACTCACACTGCTTTAACACAGAACTCCACTCCCCGCCTCTCCTTTCTTCCACCCCATTATGCTCTCCTTCACCCATCACGCTTTCCTTACCTCCACTCTCATCACCTTCTCCTCCCCTCTCCTCTCATCACCCTTTCCTCTCTCGTCCCTCCTCATTTTTTACCCACCTTTTCCCTCGCTTCTACACTCATGTGCTTCATCTTGCACTCATCTGTTCATCCATCTCTTCTGATGAACGGAAGTCGTTGTTGAAGTTTAGCCTTTCCCCCCCGTTCCTCTTGGTTAATGACAAAGAAAAGTTTTGTGGGGTTTTTTAGGCTTGCGGGGAAAGGGTGGAATTAAGGGGTTTAAGCCTCTTGGCTTTGGGCTGTCTTTTGGGGAAGGTACGGATGGACTCCTCATTAACCTCCTGCTCCCTGTGTCCCTCTCACCTGTGTTCTAGAGAGAGATGAGGCTGCAGTTGAGAGCTCTGAGCTCAATGCTACGTCATTAGCTGATGTGGACAAGCGGGTGAAACGGCGGCTGCTCATGGGTAACTCCTCTCTTCCTCTTCCTGTCTGTTGCCATGACACTTGTGCTTGTCTTCTCTTCCTTTTTAGGGGTCCAAGCAGCACAGATGCTGGAACTCTGTTGTTTTTGTTAAGATTCTTTTTTTCTCTCTCGTTTCACCTCAATTAACTGTAAGCTGTAATGGACCAGAATCACCAAACTCGGTAGGCTTATTTGGATGGCTGAACTCTTGGATCCCATACATTATGGCGCAGATTTAACACTTGGTGGCGCTATAATGCATGTGACAATATTCTGACATTCACAAGCCCAGCCCCACTTAAAGCCCCACTTCTTCTCCTACAAAAATTTACCAATTTGCATGCAACTTATTATTTTGTTTCATCTCACACACCTTTAACCATTACGTTTGTAGTGGTTATGTAAAAATATGGTCATGTGACAGCCCAATGAAGTTGCAATGGGCATGGCTTATCACAAAAATGCTCATTATTCCACAACCATTTCAAATTAAGTTTTGCAACTTGGCATGGGAATTGACTGTAAGGTGAAGACTCAAGCCCTAAAGGCTTAGCCCAGTCCAATGACACCGTAGCGCTACAGAGATCCAAACATGAAGATATTCAAAAATCCCTGCTGTATCAGATGGATCCTGAAATTGGTGGCGTGGCCCACAATCTCAGTTGGAACATCTGCATGTAAAGCTGATGTCCACCATCCTATTCTCTGTGTTTGCCAACTGTTGATTATGCTGCTTGGACCCTGTGAATCACTGCTTGAAGCTATATTTTATCTTTTTTTTTTTTGTTAATAGCTCAAAGGTTGTTTCACATCTCCTTTTCTTTCCCTGGAGGTCTTGTGGTGATTTTATTGTTTTAAGTTTGAAAAAATTACGAGTTATGAAACTTTTTTTTGGTTACTTCTGTGTACTAACCCTGTTCTTCTTTCTAGGCCACAGAGAAAACAGTTACAAAATGTTAGTGTTATCAGTTTCAGCTTATTCTGTAGGATACTGTCACTTATAAGGATATTGTTTACATACTTTTCTCCTTTATGATTTTGACTGCACTACGAGGATGAAAGTGACACATTGTGCTGATAATGGTTTTTTGTCATACTGCGGTTTCCATGCAACAAGGAATGGCTCATTGTTTTATTGTCTAGTTTATTTTAAAAGGATGACTTCACATTTAGTAGTGGTTTACTTTACCCTCTGCCCTCTGTCCGCTTGTGACCTCACACCTCATCAGTCATGTGCCTCCCTGTCCTCGTCAGACAAACAGAACTCTGGGTCTGCACCCCTGGGAGCTGAAAAGAAGCTTCTTTAGATCTGCTGTTTTCAGGGAAACTCATCATGTCTCTTCATCTCAGCCTGATACGTTTTATAAATTCAGCTCTGGAGTTGTAGGACATCTGGATCCAGTGCTGGGATCACAACCTCCAGTCCTGAAGGGGGCGCTGTCAGGTGATTTTTGATGTGTTTCAGCCCTTTAGTGATTAGCTAATTTGGCTAATTAAACAGCTGCCACAACAATCAGCAGATGTTGTATTTAAACACACTACAGGCCTCCAGAACTGGAGATAGCCTGCAGACACTATACCCCTTCAGTATTGGAGTTAATCCTGGAGTCACTGTGGCCCTCCAGGATTGCAGACACTATGGCCTTGCAATGTTATATGTCAGTGAAATGCTGTCGAAAAGAAGAGGATGTGAAACTAATCTGTATTAAAATTAATTTTTGTATCATCTGTTAATGTGGAATTATAAACCCTAGCTGGTTAACACAGTGGGTCAGTTGAATGTCAGCCTGATCAGGCTCATAGTATTGTTATGTTATGAGACTTAGACGTGAGGCTTGCAAAATATTAACCCTAGAGTAAAGCTGGAACTGCTATTCAAGGTCAGAAGACCAAAAAGAGGGATACTGGGAGAGATACAGGGGGTTCAGTGACCACAAAGATGACAGACTACAGAACCGAACTCCTCGATTCACATGTCTACATAACCAAGTTCCTCTCTCTCTGGATCACATGAAGGGGGAACTAAGCTCCTCCCAGTGTGGATCACATGATTGGAGAGCCAAGCTCCTCCCTCTGGGTCACATGACTACAGAGCTCAGCTCCTCCCTCAATCAGTGTTCTGCTGTTCATTGTGTTAAGATTCTCTTAACTGGTAAATTAAGCGTTTTTACCACCAAACTGTGAATTTTCTATACGATAATAACTGTTTTCTGACTGATTTTGCCCTGGTGGAGTGCTTAGGGAACTTAAAGGGATGATACTGGGGCCATTATGTTTTTGTGGGTGAAACAGCAAAAGCAGGCTGTCATAATCACACAAAAACATAAACTATACATAAGCGTGTAAATATGTACAATTGTGTGTTTTATAAGATTGTTGATGGCATGTCGTTTTCTTTTCTCTCTGTGCCCAGAAACCTGTGCAGTGAACAACGGGGGATGTGATAGGACCTGCAAGGACACCGCCACTGGGGTACACTGCAGCTGCCCTGCGGGGTTTACCCTGCAACCTGACGGCAAAACCTGCAAAGGTGTGTGTGTGTGCGTGTGTGTGTGAACGTGTGTGTGTTTCTGTGTGAGAGCGTGTGTGTCTCTGTGTGCGAGTGTGTTTTACTGTGACGTTTTGTCCTTGTGTTCGGTGTGCTTCAGTGTGTGTGCATGTATGTGTGTGTGCACGTGTGGATTTACGTGAGTTTTTATGTGTGCGTTTAAGTATGTGTATGTTTACAGTGGGAGTATGTGGAGTTAGAATTGAGGTTGAGCTAAACTACATCTTCACTGTGGCCGGTTCCTTTTCCATAAAGCGTGTTTGCTACCCCATCACCGTACACACTCCGGTCCTGCTGTCTTTCCCATTGAGCGCTCGGCTACTCCCAAACTTCAGCAACATCTGTAAGCTCCAGTTTCACACCCCGGTTCCCCTTAGCTGAGCTCCAGATCAGCGATCCTCGTGAGAAGCGGCAGAGGGTCTTGCTAAATAAATACAGCGCTGAGCGATCTGACCCCCGGCTCTCCCCGGCGGTAAAATGAAAAGGTTTGTGAGTGGTGGTATGTGCCTGCGCGCTGTAAATATGGTGGGGCTAAAGCCGGGAACAGTCAGTGACTCACAGCCCCGGGGGAGGGGGGTGGGAGTTTAGCTGTCGGTAGTAAATGGGGTCAAGTGTCTGTTTGGGGTACAGCTCATATCCACCAGGTACGATTCATGTAGCCATAACACTGAAGGTAAACTGAGAATTGTTAATTAGTTCCTGTAACAACTGCATGTTGTCATTGTGAACACCTGTCAATCAACACCCACGCTTCCTGTGGGTACAGATCACGCAGAGCAGTGATTGGTTGAGCATATTTTGATGGGTGATTCCCAAATCCCAATGGTTCCTGTCATTATTGCTGTAGTGTAGTACATTTTAATGGAATGTTTTCTGGGGGGTGGGTTTATGCTGAGGGTGTGGTTCTCCCTTTGTTTATTAAAGGAGTGAGACTGAGCAGGGGTGAGAGGGTGAACATTTGCACTGATTGGTACAGGGGGGTTGCCGTGGCTAACAGGGGGGGTTGTATGGACCTGTGACCTCCTCCAAATGGACTGAGATCAGGGTGAACTCACACCAGGGCAGGCCCACTCTCCCATTCACACACACACACACACAGTACAGTCAGCTCTTCCTTGGGCCTGAGGGCTTGGGTTGGTAGGGGTGAGGAGGGTTAGGTGGAGGGGGAATGTAGCGGGTAGGTGGTGAATGTTTGGGAGAGGGCCGTACAGAGGCTGCTGGGAGACACAGGGGCGTCTGAGCTGTTTAAACTGTGAGGTCCGGCTGCCCTCGACGCTGCCGTGTCACTGTCATATTGCTGGCATAGTTCACGCAGTGGATTTTACGAGCGCGTTCGGAATAACCACCGCACAATGATCGCTGATATTGTGACATTTCATTGAAAGGAACAGAAAAGCGGTCCTACACACTCACATCAGGATTTGTCCTCCGTTGGTCCTTCAGTCTTTCAGAAGGCTGCTGTTCATCACCATATCTTCCTCCTCAGTGTCTTCTGTCCCTGAGGGGAAAATGTGCTGTTTGAAACTACTTATACCGCCTCTGCATCGCATCTGTTGTAGCTCCAAACATATTCTGACAGATTTCTCTGGAAATAAACAGCTGATTTACATGAAGCTAAAGGGGAACGGTTGGGGAAAAGTCACTGTGTTTTTAGTGGAGATTCAGAGGGAATGTGCTAGTTCTGCCCTTGTTGAATGTAGAGTCGGAAGGATTAACTGATTTAATTTGTGGATAATTCGTGGAAATCACAGTTTTAACAAGGCACCACTGATCACTGTTATTGATCAGTTATTGATTGAGCAGTCTGCAAAGGCTGTAATTAATCAGTCAGTAGACTGTTCTTCTGGGGTAGGCGTACAGCTACAAATTACAGTATTTAGGTGGCTGTCCAAGGGATGGTCAATATATGCTCGATTGCAACTGAATACAAATAACCTTTGATTAAGTGATTATAGATTATCCCACACTAACAGGTTAACCCACAAGAAGAGAGATTAGATTACATTGAATGGACAATGCTACTGGAAGTTCATTTAAACATATGCAACATCCACAAGCTTCCATCAATCGCGAGTTTTTCCTTATTAAATGTGTATTGTAGTGGACTTAATCATTACATAGGTTTATGATTGCTTGTTTTTAAGCACGTGAGAGGCAATGCTTTTATTTTCATTAGTTGTATCTGTCTTAAGAGTTTCTCATATGAACATTTTGTGTATATTTATTAATTTAAACCAGAGGTGCCATGGTGTCACAGTTATGTGCAGAATGGTTACTGTATTGCAGAAGATTGACTTATTACTCCTTAAGATCTGCTTTAGTTTAGTTTTTTGAGATGGTCTTCAGTCACTGTTCCATTGGTCTGTCCTGGTCGAATGGATGAGAGTTTGTTATAACTTCTGAGTGTTTGTGGTTTTAATTAGAGTGGCCTCGATAAAGATGCTTCTGCTTGGTTAGCGCATCACCCCATGGCGGTGCAGTTGTGAGCGATCAAATTATAAGGTGTGATTAAGTGCTTCCTTCCTTTCTCACGTCAGAGTAGCTAGCCTAGCATAGCCCAGCCTGACTTAACCTAGCCTAGATTAGTCAAGCCTCACCTAGCTTATGCTTTTTTACCCTAGCGTAACCTAACCTAGCCTTGATTAGCTGTGCTTAGTTTAGCCTATCCTGGCCTGGCCTACCTGTGTCACTGAGTTCTCCATAAGTGTATTAAATTAGTTTTTTCGGGGGGTCTTTCTGCAGATATTTATGAATGTGAGCATAGTAATGGTGGAGGTGATTTATCTGCAGATATAAATGAATGTGAGTGTAGTAATGATGGATGTAATCTCTCTCTCTCTCTCTCTCTGCAGATATAAATGAATGAGAGCATAGTAATGGTGGATGTGATCTCTGCAGATAGAAATGAACATGAGTGTAATAATGGTGGATGTGATCTCTTTCTCTCTGCAGATATAAATGAATGTGAGTGTAGTAATGGTGGATGTGATCTCTTTTTCTCTCTCTGCAGATAGAAATGGATGAGTGTATTAATGGTGGATGTGATCTCCCTCTCCCTCTCTCTCTCTCTCTCTCTCTCTCTCTGCAGATATAAATGAATGTGAGCGTAGTAATGGTGGATGTGATCACTTCTGCAGGAACACGGTGGGCAGCTTCGTGTGCAGCTGCCTGAAGGGTTACAAGCTGCTGACCGACGAGAGGAGCTGCCAGGGTGAGTGAGCGACAGCTGTCAATCACACAGTGGTAGCATTCATCACACCGAGGAAGAGCATATATGCAGCACCCTTCATCTCAGGATTTCAAAGCAATTCACAGTGTAGGGGTGAATTTCAACCCCCGCTGATGTGTAGTCCCCAGCTGGGTGATGCATGGCGGCCATTTTGTACCAGAAATTAGTGGGCTTCGTGTTCAAACTCAGTCTCTATGGAACTCACAGCTGTTCCTGTCCTCTTTACCTCATTATATTTTGCACGCTCTTTCCCTGTCAGAAAATATTTCCACACACATTACAGTATTACTGTAAAATGTGGTGCATGAGATACACAGTACTGTAAACTGTGGTGTAGATCAGGGGGTGAATCACATTTACCTCACGTAGTTTAACTCCTATTCACAAGCATGAAGTGTAAAATACAGTATGTGGGTTTTCTCCAGTGTTGCTGTCTCATGGGAGGGTGGGCCATCAGTGTCATTTGGGAGCTCCATTGATTTTTGGGGTCTGTCGACTCTCTGTTCTTGCTGAAGTCCAGGCCGCACTGGGCTCGGGGTGATGTTTCCGGTCGCATGACGTTCTCCGCTGCCAGCCAGCCTTCGGCTGCATCTGTTTCTGTGACCTTTGACCTTTTGACACCAATTTCCATGTTTCAATTTCAAGATATCGACGAGTGCTCTTTCGAAAGGACCTGCGACCACGTGTGCGTCAACTACCCCGGCAGCTTTGAGTGCCTGTGCGAGAGAGGCCACACGCTCTACGGGAAGACGCACTGCGGAGGTGCGTGACCTGAGAGAGCGGCACGCCTGCGCACCTGACGTAATAGGCCACACCCACAGGGCTGTCGTGCTGTGTATAAATGGTGCCGTGTAACCAGCACGCATTCTGACCGCCTTGTGATCGCGCTGTGTGCGTGTGTGAAGCGTTGCTAACGGTTGTTCTGTGTTCTGCGTCGCAGACGTTGACGAGTGCAGCGTTAATAACGGTTGTTCTGCGTTCTGCGTCGCAGACGTTGACGAGTGCAGCGTTAATAACGGTTGTTCTGTGCTCTGCGTCGCAGACGTTGACGAGTGCAGCGTTAATAACGGTTGTTCTGTGTTCTGCATCGCAGACGTCGACGAATGCAGCGTTAATAACGGTTGTTCTGTGCTCTGCGTGGCAGACGTCGACGAGTGCAGCGTTAATAACGGGAGCTGCGAGCACGGCTGTGTGAACACGCCGGGCAGCTACGCGTGCGTGTGCCCCCCCGGCCACAGCCTCCGCTGGAACAAGAAGGACTGCATCGGTAAGCGACCCATGAATGCAAGTAATTGTGCTTGTGTGTGTGTGTATGTGTGCATCTGTGTGTGTGTGTGTGTGTGTGTGAATGTGTGTGAGTGGGCCTGCCCTGGTGTGAGGTCACCGTGATGTCAGTTCGTGTAGAGGTGGAGGTCAGAGGTCACTGGTCCTCGGTTGTTACGGTAACATGAACCTGGCTTTTCCTCAGAGACGGTTAAATGCCCCCCAGGCAGTAAGACCCCCCCTGGAGCCCAGCTCACCTGCGCCAGGACAGGTGGCGCTGAGGTGTGTGCCCTGTCCTGTCCCTCCAATGCCCACTTCACCACAGGTGAGTCACACACACACACACACACACACCTGTACCAGGTGTGTCTCAGTCATTGTATGGCTCCCCAGTGCAGGTTGTATTCGGTTGGATTTAGTTCCTTGCCGAGGTTTCACCAGGAATGGAGCTCATTCTTTGCCGTTTGCTGGCCTCTATTGAGCAAAAGCTGTAATTGCAGTTCACCTGTGCAATGAAGCTGAGTATCAGGAACCGGCTTCGCTGGTGTCTGATTATGAGTCATGTGACCGGCTGTGTTCTCCACTTAAATTACAGTAGCATAACCCCGTCCTCAGCTTTAGAGAGACAGAGGAGGCTATTGGTCAGTTTGAATGGCACTGTCTGTCTCACCTCTATGTGTGCTTGTGTGTGTGTGTCTTTCAGACTCTGAAAGTGGCTACTCCCTCAGCTGTGGGACACCAGTGCAGCCTGGGAAATCTCCCCAGAAGAGGAACGCTACTGACCTCATGCTGAGCTGCACAGGTGCTGTGCATCATGGGAGACAGAGTACAGCTGTTAATGTGCTACGGACTTGCTCAAGTTCTTTGTTGCTACAGTTAAAAACCCCTATATATTTACAAATGCCATAGGGGTACAGCAGTCTAAAGCAGTATCTGTCTCCCTCATCAGAAATCGTGGCAACACCCATCAAACAGAAAGCTCGCTTCAAGATCAAAGATGCCAAGTGTCAACTGAGGCCTCGAATTAAGGAAATGCACAGCGATGCCCCCATTAACCTGCAAGGTATCTACATACACGTTTAAACACATCTGCAGGGTATCTACATACACACGTTTATACACATCTGCAGGGTGTCTACATACACATGCTTACAGACATCTTACAGGGTAGATGTAGGTTTCTCAAAGGGAAACAGCAGGGATATTTTCACAAATTTGTGTGGTGCCTGAAGTGCACCAAGTTTTCAGAAGGGATTATTTAGAGGCACCAGTGTGTGTCTGTCAGATTTTTTGTATGAAGAAAGCATTTTGAATAAATGTGTGACTTGACTACGAAGCACTGCATTTGAGTGAAGTTTCTACTTAAAGTCAAGGTTCCAGTCGAGAATGGAGAAAAAAAAGTCAAAATCTTTTTTCTCCTCCTTCCTCTCTCACTAGAAGGGGGTCCGTTCGCCTGCACAGACGACTGCCAGGTGACCTTCGTCAACCTCAGGTGCGAGTCGTCGAAGAAGCGTCGGCGAGGTCGGAAATCTCCCTCGAAGGAGGTGTCCCACATCACAGCGGAGTTCGAGATGGAGATGGAGGGGGAGGAAGCCTCAGGTGGGTCCGTACAGAACTAAGGTCAAAGGTCATTGCAGGATACCTTTCATGTGATGCGCTGGAGTTGTTAGCATAGCCAAAGCAACACACCGACAACACACCTACTCACATCTATAACGTGGACTGTCTGTGGACATATTACTGCACCGTGTATGTGTGTGTGCGTGCGTGTGTGTGTTACAGACTCCTGTGATGTGGGTTGTGTAAGTGTGTGTGCGTGTTACAGATTCCTGTGATGTGGGTTGTGTGTATGTGTGTGTGTTACAGACTCCTGTGATGTGGGTTGTGTGTGTGTATGTTACAGACTCCTGTGATGTGGGTTGTGTGTGTGTGTTACAGACTCCTGTGATGTGGGTTGTGTGTATGTGTGTGTGTGTGTGTGTGTTACAGACTCCTGTGACGTGGGTTGTGTGTGTGTTACAGACTCCTGTGATGTGGGTTGTGTGTGTGTGTTACAGACTCCTGTGATGTGGGTTGTGTATGTGTGTGTGTTACAGACTCCTGTGATGTGGGTTGTGTGTGTGTGTTACAGACTCCTGTGATGTGGGTTGTGTGTGTGTGTTACAGACTCCTGTGATGTGGGTTGTGTGTGTGTGTTACAGACTCCTGTGATGTGGGTTGTGTGTGTGTGTTACAGACTCCTGTGACGTGGGTTGTGTGAGGGAGAGGATGAAGCAGAAGTTGCAGGCAGCTGTTCGCAGCCTCAGGAGGTCCATAAACAGGAGCTCTACATCGCTTTCGACACGGGTCGAGTGGCACAGGCCGCACAGCCCGCCACAATCCCCAGCCAGGCTCTGCAGCACTGGCCAGGTCCTGCGAGAGGGCCAGTGTGGTGAGTTAGACCACACCCACAGAGTGCTGCATATAGACCCTTCACATCATACTGATATACCCACACCACAGCGTGCTGGTTTGCACCTAGCATGCTATGTATGACCACACCCATTGCTGCTGTGTTGTGGGGTTCAGACTTTGGTGTAGTGTCTGGGGTGTGTTGTAATGTGTCTGTGTCTACAGATCTGTGTGTGGGTTGAGTGTGGAAGTTTACAGTGAGAGTCCTTGACGTGGTGAGGGAGAGGATGAAGCAGAAGTTGCAGGCAGCTGTTCGCAGCCTCAGGAGGTCCATAAACAGGCAGCAGTTCTACATCCGCTTCTCAGACACGGAGTACGAGGTGGCACAGAGCCCCGCCCACAGCCCCGCCCACATCCCCCACAGCCAAGAGCTCTGCAGCACTGGCCAGGTCCTGCGAGAGGGCCAGTGTGGTGAGTATAGACCACACCCACAGAGTGCTGCATATAGACCCCATTCACATCATACTGAATATAGGCCACACCCACAGCGTGCTGAGTTTAGACCACACCTACTGCATGCTATGTATAGACCACACCCACATTGCTGCTCTGTGTTGTGGGGGTATGCTATTGTACTTTGGGTGTAGTAGTCTGCAGAGGTGTTCTAATGTAATGTCTCTGGTGGTCTCGATGTGTGTGGCAGCCAGTTGCAGTGTGGGAAGCTTCTACAGTGGTGAGGAGTACCTTTGCGTGCTATGTCCTTCTGGGACTTATCAGGACACGCCCGGCCAGCTGTCCTGCCAGCCCTGCCCCAACAGCAACAGCCAGGGCCTCCCAGGGGCCAAGAACATCTCTGAGTGTGGAGGTGTGTGTGTCCTCATAACAGTACATGTGTGTGTGCATGTCCGTGTGCATACATGCATATGTGTGTGTGTGCGGTATGTGTATTTGTGTGTCTGTGTGTGTGCACGTGTGTTTAATAAAAGGCAAGATTTATGCAGACAGTGTGAATGAGAGTCTGGGTGTACATGCACCGTCAGTAGAGAGATTCCTCTCTGATACGCCAGGCAATTCTACCTGGCTTTACTGAGCGTGCTCAGGCGCACCCCCTGCTCAGTGACCTGATTAAATGAGGTGCAAGTAAGTCCAGAACAAACGCCTGCTAATCCCGGAGATCCGGCGAGATGCGCTCTATGAGCCCGCAATCATAGTGCGGATCATATAAAACAGTAATTATCATAGCCTGGGACCCCTGCTGTGGAGGTGGGGGAACCTATAGCTGCTCACAGCTGTGTTAAATTACTGCTCTATCCTGCGCTGATCTCCCCAGCGAAGCTGGACTGTGCTTCAGCTCTTCTGCTTAATGACAGGATTGGTGTCACCTAGTGGACAGTGGATGAACAGCACCTGACTTTTTGTCATAAATTTTGTTCAATATCTTAACATGTTTATCGACTGAATATTAAAACTATGCAGAGTTAGGTGAATAGTTTGAAATCTATCCCAGGTCAGTGCCTGCCAGGCCAGTTCTCCTCAGATGGATTCCAGCCCTGTCAGCCGTGCCCCCTTGGAACCTACCAGCCCGAACCTGGGCGTGTCCTCTGCTTCCCCTGCGGGGGCGGGCTCATGACCAAATACGTGGGCGGGGTGTCCTTCAAGGACTGCGAGGCTAAAGGTAATGTGTGTTTGTGTGTGTGTGTGTATGTATATTTGTATAGTATATAAGTGTGTATAGTGCTTAAGTCTGTATATGTGTATTGTGTATACATTCATAAGTATAATGTGTATAATGTGTGGGTATGTAAGTTTATTAATGTATAAGTATGTATAGTGTACAAGTGTATAGCGTGTAAGTGTGTATAGTGTATAAGTATGTAAGTGTATAGTGTGTGTGTAGAGTGTATAAGTGTGTATAGTGTAAGTGTGTTGTGTGTTGCAGTGCACTGTGCTCCTGGTCACTACTATGATGCTTCCACTCACCGCTGCATCCGCTGCCCGTCTGGCACCTACCAATCAGATTTCAGCCAGAACTTCTGCATCACCTGCCCTGGCAACACCACCACCGACTTCGACGGAGCCACTGATGTCTCACACTGTAAAAGTAAGAGTACTTATTCACCGGCTACTGACGCCTTAAGGTGTGAGAACTTGCAGCTCAAAGTACTTGGTGGAAATGAAATTAGAACATAATGTAAAAAAATCTATATCCTTCCCATTAGCACCATATATAAAGTGCTAATAACTTGAGTATGAATGCAGTAATATGAATGTTTGGCATACCAATACCAGGGTATCAATATCCAGATTATCACAGTGCTGGTCGTGCACACTGTATAATTTATGGAGAGGGGTAAGCATGTGTTTTGGGGTGCTGAGCTGGTTCTGCCCATCCCCAGACCAGCTGTGTGGGGGGCATTTGGGAGAGTACATGGGGTACATCGAGTCCCCAAACTACCCCGGAGACTACCCCTCTAACGCCGACTGTGTGTGGAACATTAACCCGCCGCCCAAACGACGCATCCTCATCGTCGTCCCGGAGATCTTCCTGCCAATCGAGGACGAGTGCGGAGACGTGCTGGTCATGAGGAAAACTGGTGAGGATGATGATGATGATGATGACATTGCCACTGATTTCATTCTGTTCAGTGAGCCAACAGTATTTTTTTAAATTTCCCTAAGGCAATGAACAATTCAAACAATCAGTTTCAGTTACTTGCACGCAGATAACATGCGTGCTTAATTGAAAACATTTATACACTTGGCTAACTAATACTAACTCTCTCTCTCTCCCCCGCTTTCTTTCTTTCTATCTTTCTCTCACTCCCTTTCTCTCCCTCCTCTCCATCTCTCTCTCTGCCCCTGCAGCCCAGCCTACCTCCATAACCACCTATGAGACGTGTCAGACATATGAGAGGCCCATTGCCTTCACCTCCCGGTCTCGGAAGCTCTGGATCCAGTTCAAATCCAATGAGGGGAACAGCGCCAAGGGCTTCCAAGTGCCCTACGTCACCTATGATGGTTGGGCCCACCATCCTACCCGCTGCACACACAATCCACGCCCCTCTCACCTCAAAACCACACCCCGTTCACCTCAAAACCACGCTCCCCTCATCCCAAAACCACACCCCTCTCACCAGAGCCACACCCCTCTCACCTCAAAACCACACCCCTTTCACCTCAAAACCACGCCCCTCTCATCCCAAAACCACACCCCTCTCACCTCAAATCCACACCCCGCTCACACCAAAACTACACCCCACTCACCCCAAGCTGCACTCCTGCATTAATATGTACACATCAGGTAAATCCAATACAGTAGCTTTGTTACGAGGGGTTTATTACACTTCAATTCAGCCAGTTCAGGAAAAGAAATGAAATACCCGTATGTTCTATGAGGATTTTTCAGCCAATTGAATTACAGTTCATTTCCTGAACAAATTAAACATCAGTATAATATGTATAATGTGAATATAGCACTGTTTCGTGAGTACTGGTCTTTTCAGTAATCCTGTTTTAAATTCTGTTCTGTGAAGAGGACTATCAGCAGCTGGTAGAAGACATCGTTCGGGACGGACGGCTGTATGCCTCAGAGAATCACCAAGAAATATTGAAAGTTAGTATTTCTCATGCATCCATTTATTTACTGAAGTGCTGAAACAGTTAAGCTGCAGCAGTGTAGGTCTGTACTTTAGTGCATTGTTTTTAGATAATTTATCTGAAAATATAAAATATCAGAAGTGATATATTATAAAATATTATGAATATTACCAACATCGAGTTTTTAATATTTTAAATTATTATTAAAATATGTATTGAAGACTATTATTTGACCCAGGCCTGTTATAAACAGTGCTCCAGATATACATTGTTTCTCAGCATGTGTATTAGCCAATATCATTCACATGAGACTGGGATAAAATAATTATTTGAAATATGTGTATGTAGGCAATATTTATCAGGGAGGGTCAGGTCAATGCCTGACAGGAAGCAATGATTTAATTCCTCCTTCATTTCCTGTTTTCCCTCTCCAGGATAAGAAGCTGGTGAAGGCGCTGTTCGACGTGCTGGCTGACCCTCAGAAATACTTCCAGTACACGGCCAAGGACACGGCCATGTTCCCCCGGTCCTTCATCCGACTCCTCCGCTACAAAGTCTCCAGGTTTCTACGGCCGTACAAATAACCCCGCCCCCTACACTCCCCGTCTCTCAGAACCTCACGCTGATGCCTACACCCCGCAAACCCTGCCCGCTGCCCTTTGCGGTCCCCGCTTGGACGCTAATTTCTAAATTATGTCTGTCTTTGCCAAGTAATATTTATGTGTGTGTGTGTGTGTGTGTGTGTGTGTCTGTATGTCTGTCTGTCTGTGTGGGTGTGAATGCATGTGAAGGTACATTTACGCGAGCGAATGCTAGTACATGTGTAAATGTGTATGAGGGTTTATAAGTACACGTGTACATGTATGTGAGGGTATGTTAGTACACATATTTGTCTGTGCGAGCGTTTGTTAATACATGTGTATGTGTGTAAGATGGCATATTAGTACACGTATACATGTATGTGAGGGTATGTATATACATTTATGTGAGGGTATGCATGTACATGTATGAGAGGGTGTGGTAGTACACGTGTACATGTATGTGTCTGCATTTGGTCGGGTTGTTTCTTGGATCCCCTGATGTAGGCAAGAGGTTTTAAAATGTCTTCTTGTTTTTTGTTTTTGTTTTGGGTTAAACCATTGGAGTGTGGTAAATTAATAGAACCTGCTTTCGAAATGCTCAAACCATTCCGCACATGTTCCCAATAACAGTGAAGACACTTATTCTACACAAGATGTATAGCCAACCTACCTGTAATATATGTATGTGGTGTAATTTATATTTGGAATGCTAATTGCACTTGAATTTTATATTGGAAACCTTTAAAAAAGAAAACGTGTTATTTTCCTTTTGTTTGTATTTTATAGATGTATATCTCCTTGGGTTTAGCAAAAAATGGTTGCCTTTATCTCTCACTGTATTTCCACTATCAGCACAGTACTGGTGTGTGTGTGTGTGTGTGAGTGTGCGTGTGTGTGTGCACGCATCTTTCTGTGTGTATGCATGTTTGATTCCTTCAGATTATTTAGTTATAAAAGAAACAATTACTTCTGCCAGTATTTAAAATATAAGTCTTCTTTTGCAAGATTGTTCATTAAAATGTCCTACCCCTTAGAAACAACCTTGTTGTCAACACATACACACGCACACACACATGCACATGCACACATATATACAATGCAAACATGTTCATGCAGATATACAGAGACACATGGAAATGCATGCAGACGTTTTTTTCAATTTGCATGGAAGTTTCAAAATGAGACAGACAAATTGCTGCTGGTGACTGCTGGTGTAAACTTTTGGATTGCCAATATGTAAATGATGTACAAACGTTCGCTAGTTTTGGGGTTGAATGTTTATATTTACCTTATTACAGGGCTTAGACAGAGAAAGGAAATGATCTGTATAATCAAAGAACATGCTTATAATGGTATAATTATTGTTGTCAAGTTGTGTCCAATGGTAAACAAAAGTGCTTGAACACTAGATTTATAAAACTGCTTCTTCATTGTCTTATGATGAATTTATATATCCAAAAGGAAAGTACATGTAATTTAATAAAAAATGAGGCAAAGTTGGCAAAAAAAAATTGTTACATGACTTATTAAATTATTTAATATTCCATTTTGTGTCTGTGTTTTGGTTGTTTTTTTAAAATAACATTTTTTTTGCATTGGCTACTCCTGTCCTACAAAAAATCATATCAAATGTATCCAAACTGATAAAATAAAAAATAATCTTTAAAATTCATACAACCGTTTTATCCCTTACGCAATTTCACTCTCAAACTGAAGAACTGTCCACTGTATTTATAAACGCTAGTAACGAATATGCATCGCATCCCTCGATCTAACTGCGCCAAATAACGTCCAGTAGATGGCGAAAGCACATACATTATGCAAATTAGACACCTATTAGAACTCAGGTACAAGGGTTTAAGCCACGTTAACGACTTTTTAGGACAATGCAATAATTGTTTCACTCTGCCTTTCAGACATTAAATATAACGACTGAAAAACGATTGAAACTATCAAATGTAGTTTGTTTGAAATATTAAATTTAAAAAAAGACAAATTCACTTGACTCAGAGGAAACTACTAATGTAACAGTGATATACAGTTTCCAGCAAATTAATAGCCAATGAAATACCTCATATATTGACTATTAGGAAAATAATGCGTTAGTCAAACTATGGAGAAACTCCACCGAATTAAAAACATTGGAATTTGTAAAAAAAGAAAATATATATCTAAAGCGTGGATGTTTTTCTGGGTGGATCCTTATATAGTAGGACGGGATTAGGCAGATAATTACAACAGTTTAGGTGTGCCGTGGCGTGCCTCCCTCCGTTATACCGTTCATTTGGATAAACGGATAAAAGGATGCGGAGCAGGAGCGCGAGAAAGGGGGGAGTGTCTTGGAGCGCGAGCGCAACGCAACGACCGGAGAGGAGCAGAAGGCAGAAGTGAGGCAAACCAAACTCGAGTCACGACCCGGCGGCTAGTCCCGGGCACGGAGCAAAGCTGCACCTCTACTGGGGCTCGGCCAGACTGCAAAGCTGCACCTCTACCGGGGCTCGGCGAGACCGCAAAGCTGCACCCCTACCTGGGCTCACTGAGACCGCCGCTTGGAAAAAAACGCAGGTTTGTGTTCGTACACTTCCCTGTCTATGCCTATGGTCTCTAAATCGGTCTCCTTTCGCTGTTCGTGTGTGCGTGCATGAGTAGTTTAAAATTCAGAATCACTCATGCGGCTGTTGACCTAAGCGTACTACCGAGTGGCAATGTTTATGATAGGCTAAAGCGCATATAATGTTAGGTTCTGATCAATAGAGTCGGTAAAATACGATCAGCCAGGTCCGGTTTGGACGCTCTACAGTGTACTACCGTACAGCCGTACCTGACTTTTGAAGAGGCAGGTCCTTCTGCGTGTCCCTCAGTGTGCTCCGCAGAGATCTTCGTTTAAATTCTATTAATGTAATTGTTTCCACCTGGTAACGGACACCAGATATAAATAATACATAAATTTTTGTTGTAAACGCGTTTGCTTGTGATAGCTGTAAGTTGACATGTAAAACGAATTTCCAGCAGATCATTTTTTAACTGCTACTATTTTAATGAATGTAGTGATTAATTTAGTCGTGTACTATTGCACGTGATAGCATAACAAACCAGTTGTCCAGGGTTACACATTATTTCAATAATAATTTAACTAAATTCACCATTACTATTTGCCATCCCATACGGTAGCCCTATTCGGTATACGGCACCATGGAACCATTTCCCAAACAATTTGATTTTTAATTAGTAAATTTAAATTAAGTAGTTCTGTAATACGTGTTTAGAAAAATAAGTAGAAAACGAATTTGATTAGCAATGTCCTGTGCTTCAAGTAGTGCAAACTGTTTTAGCACAGGTGATGGCTAATTGCAGTGCAGATATGCGTTCATATTTTGTATTATGTTGTGCCGAGGAAGTGGGGTTTTGTAGAAAATGTTTTTCTAATGATTATTATTATTATTATTATTATTATTGTTATTATCAACAATAATAATTATTATTATTTTCATTATTATTATTATTGTTATTATTATTATTTGTGGATACATAACCTGCACATTGACACACAGTTATAATGTCATGCTGTAATCATATTCACCCACTCGGGGAAAAAACAGCATGCGGTGTGCATCATGGAGGTTGTTAGGGGAAAAAAAACTTAACTGAAAAATTATTAATTATAAATAATTATTCATTTCTGAGGGCTGCCTGTCCAGAGGTTAGAGCGGGACATGCGGACACATGTCAGGTGCTCTTCCATATTAACTGTGTGTGTGTATGTGTGCGTGTGTGTGTGTGTGTATACTGCAGAGTAGCCCGTATGAAAACACCCTTTCAAAACTGTACACAGGAACAGACTACCGGTAACTGTCACCCAGAATATACTCAAAGTATTGTTTCTCCTGCAGCTATGCTGCTGTGAACAGAAATGCATTGAAAGTGTGTTTCTGAGATATCCCAGCAGCCCGTCTGAGACACCAGCAGAAAGACAAGCCTTGAAAGACATCTCAGCTCATGTCAAAGTCCTGAGTGGGAAGGTATTGTGGAATTGCAGCGTGTGACGTGACAGGGTTCTTCTGGCTGCGAGAGATTTTGAAGCTGTTGAAGGACGGCACTGTAAATTAATGGGTAAATTAATCTGTGCCTAAAAATGGGGGGGGGGGGGGGGGGCGGGCGGGCGGGGGGGGGGGGGGTTGCAGGTTCAAATCCCAGGTGAAGTACTGAGCAGTGTTCTTAATACATTCAGCTGTATCAATGGGACACTGCATTAAAATATAAGCTGTGTAAATTGCTGTATAATAATATTGTAATCAGTCAGAAGATGACAACTATTTCCTGAAGCCAGACACATGTGACGTGGAATATCCTTTTAGCTTTGTGCTTATTTAGAATGTGATGGATTAGTTGGAGGTTTATTATTTGGTTGTGAGTTAGATAGATGGATGTTCAGTAATGGCAGTAATATGGAAAGCACAACAACGCACACATCCTGCATTGTTTTGCCAGTGTAAATTATGTATCTTGCGAATTATGGCTAACACCTGGAGCAACAGGTGACACAGGTCCACATCTGGACCAGAGCGAATGTGTTAGGCCGTGAAACAGACAAAGCTGTGGTGGGCAAGCCCACGTGAAGTCTCCTTCTGTAATGCTTTTTATTATTTATTTTGCCTTTGTTTTACCAGGCAGGTCAATTAAGATTGCAGTCTTATTTACACGCACGGCCATTGTAAATGGTGCGCTAATCCGTTTGTGCACCGTCAGAATTAGTGCAAAAATGGATTAGACCTGCCCAAACTGCTTCTGCTCAGTGTTTTCAGTGTGTGTGTATGGGTTTGTGTGTGTGTGCGCGTGTGTGTGTTTTAGGGGGGTGATAGCCAGTGAAGACACAGCGATCAGGAGAAGCGCACTCAGCCCCGCCTGGCCCCGCCCTCTCGGAGCCATGGCCTTCACCCTGTCAGAGATCATGGCGGTGCGGAGACAGCAGAGGGGCGGGGGAGTGGCTGTGGACGAGTACAGCACCAACCCAACCCAGGCCTTCACCTTCTACAACATCAACCAGGGCCGCTTCCAGCCGCCGCACGTACACATGTATGAGCCTGTACACACACTCACAGACATACACACACACACACACTCACACACACTCACAGGCACACACACACACACACACACACACACTCACAGACATACACACACACACACACACACACTCACAGGCATACACACACACACACACACACACACACACACACATTAAGGGCACTGTCTTCCTGGAAGAGACCACTCCCATCAGGATAGAAATGTTTCTTCATAAAATAAAGGTGATCACTCGGAATAACTTTGTATTGAGTTGCAGTGACCCTCCCCTCTAAGTGAACCCAGATCATGCCAGGAAGATACCCCCCACAGCATAACAGAGCCAATGGACCCCCTCAATTTAGGGGTCAAGCATTCAGGCCTGTACCATTCTCTTGGTGTACACCACACATGCACTCTTGTAAGGTGAAGGATGACTCATCTAACCATATCTAACCTTTTTTCCACATCTCTGTAGGCCAGTGCCAATGGTTCTTGCACCACTGAACTCTCAATTGTGCATTTGTCTTTGTAATGAGGGGTTTATGCACTGCAACCCTACTATAATAGCCCTCTCTATGTAGTTGTTGACAGGCTGTTATTGCTGACACAGTCTGATTACGTCCTGCGCTGACATTGTCAGTCCCCTGAGGAAGAGTTGCTCTTCTGTTTTTCCTTACATATCACACTAATGCACAAGCACTACGGTCATTGAATGTGCACTTTCGACCACAATTTCCGACCCTATTTACTGATGTCTTTCCCATAGATCTAAATGCAGATGTCACTTTAGTCACTGTTCCTATGGGAACACTAGCAAGGTAAGCAGTCTTTGTGACTGAAGCCTCTGCCATCCGTGCCCCAATAAACCCACTTTCAAAGTCACTTAGGTCTTTTCCTCTTGCCGTCTTGCTCAGCATTGTTATACATGCCATAGAGCACGATAAGATGTTAATTACATCATGAGTACACCTGTATGGAAGTACCTGTATTCGTTATGTTTCTCCATTCATTTATCCAGGTTTTTCCTTTAATTTGTCACCCGTTTGTATATGCTACATACACTAGTAAAACACATCTATTGTAAAAGTCTGTGCAGGTGTGATTTTTTGGTGTATTTGCCCAGATGTCTTACCAGAGGTGTTTCATTTACTGCTGCACTGTGCTGTAGGGTGGAGCCCCTGCCCCATGATGCCCCAAAACTGCCCGGTTATACCCGCTTCGTCTGCATCTCGGACACCCACTCCCGCACCGACTCCATCCACATGCCGTTCGGCGACGTGTTCATCCATGCCGGGGACTTCACCGAGCTCGGCCTGCCCAGCGAGGTCAAGAAGTTCAACGATTGGCTAGGTAAGAGCTGTCAATCCTCTGCTTCTCCCACCCACCAGAGCTACTTGTTACCATGGGTTTTCTTCTTTTTTTAACACACCTTTGAATACATCAGTAAAAATAGTTCCACCGTGAGCAATGATTTAAAAAAATAATTAAATGCAAAAGATTTGATTTTTATTAATGATAATCCTGTAATTCCTAGCAACTTGGAGTCTTAAAACTGGGTATATTTACAGTTAATGTTTGGAGATTGTCCAACCCATTAGTGCTCCGGAGTAACGGGTTGCACCTGTTTTACTGTTGGAGATCTAAAAATTTCATAAAAGTTGTACAAATTTTCAGAGTGGTCTGTAGGATGAATTAAGCCTTTTCGAGTATATGTGTCCCATTCACAAAGTGGCCTTCAGATTCTGGTGAACTCCACCTCACACAGCTCTGACCCCTCCCACTTGACCTCTCCCTGCCAATCCCAGGCCCCCCCCTAGAATAAGGCTCAGTATCGGGGGTGTCCAGCGTCTGCAGGTATTTGTGGTTCCCCTTCAATCAGCAGCCAATTAAGGCCATGAGAGCAAGGTGTGTGGACTCTTTAGCCAATCAACAACTCGCATTAATCACAGGTGCTGGAACACGCTGAAAACACGGAGAGGCTGCAGCCTTCCCGGACCGGAGTTGGACACCCCAGCTCTGTATCCACACCGCGCACATAACGCGGGACGCATTAAAGTTTAATGAGCCGCTCCCTCCCCCAGCGGATCCGAGTGCTCTCGAGTCTGTTTTCCGTCAGCCGTTCCGCTGTGTTTACTCAACAGAGGAGCTCGCCGCCAGATGTTAATGAGAAAAAACTTGACACAATATAGCGCGCGAAACGAAAAAAAAGCGTCCTGAACGACGGCGCCTTTGAGCGCATCGCTTACTTACGCCTGTCTGAGCCTCCGGTTCTCGAGTGCATTTTGAAGTTATGGGTATCTAGTCTGCATTTTTATATTCGTCCCGAATGCATTAATGCATTTTAAGCAGTACGTCTTTATTGTTCACCAGTATGAACAGACATTAGGGAAATCTTACAGGCTCCGCCGTCTTCTTCTCTGGTGTCTGAGGCTCAGTTACGCATTCCTGCGACAGGACTCTGCATCCTCATTTGTGTAACTGGATGTCCTCTTTTCTCCTGGTATGACATGTTTATATGTGTGAATTCTGGCTGATATTTTGACATTCGTTACTTACATGGACGTGATTAGACACAATCTCTTAGGAACTTTGTTTATTAGTTGTGAATGTGACATTCACCCATTGAGTCCATTATGGATTAACGGAGATGTGTAATCTGCTGTGTAATTCGCCTTGTAATCTGCAGTATATGAAGATTTAACAGAGAGCTGCAGCCCGTGAAAGAGTACTACTGAGGCACTGAAGGTTTATGTTAAGTGCTCTGGAGAAAATGCATTGTATTACTTTAAGTTATAGCCTTTCGCAGACTCTCTTATCAAGAGCAACTGACACAGAGCCAAGCATTTGTGTCCCAGTCATATATAGCTCATAAATTAATGAATCATAAATACAGCCATGTCGTAGTACAGGAGTCCCATTCACAATCAGTAACTGAGCAAAGAGGCAAAACCTCTGCTCATGACTTTCTTTATCCAGTGTTTTGCACATTGATACTTGGTATGTTCTCATTCTTTGAGCAAATGGAAGTCTGGTGCCTTATGAACCAGCGCTGTCTGTCTGTCTGTCTGTCACTTTGCCCTTCCCAGCTGGCGGTGGTGGCTTATGTAATTTAACTTGCTGTTCTGTAGTATCCCATGTAGTGCAACACATGCTATCCCCAATGTAACCAGCAGAGTGCACCACACATGCTATCCCCTGTGTAACCAGCAGGGTACACTACATGTGCTGTCCCCTGTGTAACCAGTAGGGTGCGCCACATGTGCTGTCCCCTGTGTAACAAGTAGGGTGCGCCACCTGTGCTGTCCCCTGTGTAACCAGTATGGTGCGCCACCTGTGCTGTCCCCTGTGTAACCAGTAGGGTGCGCCACATGTGCTGTCCCCTGTGTAACCAGTAGGGTGCGCCACATGTGCTGTCCCCTGTGTAACCAGTAGGGTGCGCCACATGTGCTGTCCCCTGTGTAATCAGCGGGTGTTTTTGGGATGCTCAGGGACCCTGTGCTCACTCCCGCCCCCTTCTCAAATGAAATGACAAAATTGTTTGGATAGGCTATGGTTTGAATGGCTTTGAAAAAAATAATGGATGTCAATTCTTATTTGCTGAATGTGTACAAGATCCCTGAGTTAATTGTACAGTTGTTAGTTTGACTGCTCACTGTTTTATTCCTCATTTTTAACTACTTCAGTTTGAAAGCACAATTATGAATTACTGAAAAGCCCTGTTGATATTTTGGGATGCACAAATTTGCATGCGCATGCATTCCAGCAGCTGATGCAGTCAGACCACCGACTGATGGAACAGATGAGTCCACAGTGGCTAACGAGATGGGGGTAGAAACCCTCCTTCCCTGGGCAACACCAGAGATTATATTAGCCCTGCAGATACTTACATTACAGCTCTATAACATTAAAATTGAGTGCTGTCTCCCTTCTGCTGAAGCCAAAACACTCTTCTGAATATTCATTAACCCTTTAAGGTGTAAGATCCCAAAGATGTAATTAGAATGCTCTTACCTGAACATTCTAATTCTGATTTGACTGTCACTACTGGTAATTGAAAGCAATGGAGTTCCAGAACACTGAATTTTGAAAAAAGCATTCCAAAAAAACCTGATCTTCAAAGGGTTGTCGGGCATGTTCAAGTACAGTACAAGACTCTCGTTACCTGCCAGGACCTCCTGTAGTTAAGCAGCAGAGAAGATGGATGGAACGCAGGAGCTGAGTATCGGGTGTGTGTGAAGCATCTGGTGTGGAATCATTGTGCTGTACTCCCATCACAATGTGTTGTCAGGATCAACATTGCTTTCTACACAAGCACATTAGCTGAGTGCACATCGCTTGAAAATGGTCCACCCTCTGAAAAGGAAGGGTAAGAATTAAAAACTGCACAGCAGTAAACGTTTCGGTGATCATTGACCGCGTGCGGTTTATATCGCGTCTCTATGGGGTTTGAAAATAATGATATTTGGTGACAGCGTGAAACGGTCCCCCCCACAGGAAGAGCGACCAAAAGCAGCGTTTACGGGCAGAGTTTCTGTTTGATGTGTGTAAAAATGGAGTCAGACTCAGTGTGAATGTGAGGAAGGGCCCCTGATTTGATGCTTCTCTCCCTCGCACTCCCCCCTCTCTGTTTTAATTAGTGGAACAATTCTAGTCGCTGCTTTTTTTCCCTGAGCCCAAGAGCTGCGAGGTGTGAGAGAGGGAATAACAGCTGCTCCGTTAGAGAGAGAGAGAGAGAGAGAGAGAGAGAGGGAGAGAAAGGGAGGAGGAGAAGGAGAAGGAGATGGAGAAAGTGTGGAGAGTGAGGGGAATGTGACTGAAGACATCTGTGTAAGGTGTGAATTACTGCATGTGCGACTGCGTATGTGCGTATATGTGTGCGCCTGTGTGTGTGTGAATTACTTGCTAGCGTTTTGACTCACGGGTATCCCTAATGTATTCACTCTTTTGAAAGCCACAGCTTTTTTCCTGTAAAGCTGGTAGATAACTTTTCCTGAGGGTCTCTCTGTCTCTCTCTCTCTCTCTCTCTCTCTCTCTCTCTCCTGAACCCTGAAGATTCTCAGTGCTCTGTGTTTGTGGTGTTTTGTGTTGTGCTGTTATGTACAGTGTAGATACAATTTCATAGGGAGAACCAGTGACAGTTTCCTGTTAGGATTTAAGCACACTAGGCCCCTCCCGTCTTTACACTGCCTCTTCATTAGACATGAATTGCATGCTGGGAATGTTGGGTCCGGCACCATTATACTGATCAGCCTCATGTGTGAATGAGATATGCCTCGGTGTCTTTCTCTGTGTAGGGTCTGTAGTTCTTTGCAGGTCTCCCTTTGTAGGGTCTGTATCTCTGAGCAGGTCTGGTAGTGATGCTAATGCCGCTAACAGGGCTAAAGCTACTCGTAGCGCTAAGAGCTCCAGAAGTGATAATGGAGCTATCAGAGCTGACCATGCTAGCATTGTTAAGGATGCGGTGGGCTGGCCGTCGCGTGCCAGGTCGGATCTGGTCCGTTCTGGTTTTCGGTGGTTTTGTCCTCGCGCACTGTTTACCGCCATGTCGGTGCCAGGTTGGCGGTGCGCTCTCGCGGCGGGCTTCCGCGCGCAGCGTGACATCTCCGTTCTGTCCAGCTCAGCAGTGCCAGCTCTCACGCGGCATTTAATTACTGCTTTTTTCAGCAACTTCTCCCTCTGCGTTCCCAGAATAATTGTCAAAACTCCCCAAGGTGACTGGGCCACTCTTGTCACATTGCCGCGCGCGTTGCCGAACAGACGTGTTGCTGAACAGGCGTGTTTGACGAACAGGCGCGATTGGTAAAATGTGACGTGCGCACACTTCTCGGTCCTTGCTGACTTCAAAATATTTGTCACTTCTATTTCAAATAGAATTCATTTTTCAAAATGACAACCATCTCATGCGACGTTTTATCAGGGACGACAAGAGGGAACTTTTTTGCTTTAATTTCATGAAGAATGAGCAGATTATGCTGTACACATCCCCAGAGACCCTGGCTTTGATCATATCTCTTTCGTAAAAATTGAAACAGAATTATCCGAGACAAACAATCTGCCGAATATTTGGTGTGGTAAATTCTATTTGCATGTGAATGTATCATTTTGTGGGGAAAATGTTTTGAAAATAATTACTGTATTGTATTATTTACTGTATCTCAAACTGTATTGTTCTTAAAGGGACAGTGCACTGCACAAACAGATGTGATCCTTTATTAGAAGCCCCAGATCTCAGCTGGGCACTAAGCCCTCATTGAGGTCCCCTGGATGCGACCCTTTCCACTATTCCATGCTTCTCCTATATCTGTACTCCTACCCATTCATCTGTTAATCTGAATCCGCCCATTCCTGTCACACGCATTGACCTGTTACCTGTGTCTCCACCCCTTCCTCTCACAAGCATTCACCTGTTATTTGTCTCTCTGCCCCTTCCTGTCATTCACATTCACCTGTTACCCGTGTCTTTACCCCTTCCTGTCATTCACATTCACCTGTTACCTGTGTCTTTGTCGCTTCCTGTCACACGCATTCACCCATTACCTGTGCCTCCGCCCCCTTCCTGTCCAGGTACCTTGCCCTACGAGATAAAGATTGTGATTGCCGGGAACCACGAGCTGACCTTTGACCAGGAGTTCATGGCCGACCTGGTGAAGCAGGACTTCTACTACTTCCCGTCGGCCTCCAAGCTGAAGAGGGAGAGCTACGAGAACGTGCGGGCCCGGCTCACCAACTGCATCTACCTGCAGGACTCCCAGGTCACTGTCAGGGGCCTGCGCATCTACGGGACCCCATGGTGAGTCTGGGCTGGGCGGTACGCATTCTGACCCAGATCCGGTCCGGGTCTGGCCCGGGACTGGCCTGGGTACGGTAACCCATTTCAGATATGGGATATCTCCTGATTTTGTTTTTCTTTATTAATACTCTAAATGTACTGTATTCACCAGGGGCAGAGGACTTACCTCATACTAGCAGTGAAAAGGGACATTTAGGGTGTGAAAATCAGTATTTGCAGATTAATCAAGATGAATCACGTATTTGTGGACTCTTCTGGTTCCTCCTGTACTGAACCTGGTTGCCGCAGGTGGGTGAAGGCGGTAACCGTGGCGTCGTCGGCGAAGAGCGCTATAACTTTTTCGCGTTTGTGCGGTGCGTTGTGCCGCGCTGTCCGCGGCTTTAAGGGACGCCTGCCGCGAATGAACCGAACCTTCGCCGTTTTTGCGTTTCGCGTGGTGTCTCAGGGCTCCTCTTCCTCTCACGCCCCAGAGTTTTCACTCACGCCCAGAAAGCCCCACGCCCCTCGGCGCTCTTCAGACGAGTTCAGAGCTCTGCAAGGCCTTCATCCGGCACCCCTGGTGGGATAAAGCAAGGCTCGTGGTTCACCTGAGGGGAATTGATGACTCTCTGGCTTTTCGTAGTCTAACGTATTTCCCTTCTGTTTTAGATTTTAGCGATTCTTCTTGGCTTAATAAAGGTCTCTCGCAGTCTGGAGCATGTCGGTGCGGAGCGCTGTGGCTTCGTTTGTCAGGATTTATCTGAGGTAAAGTCACAGCTGTAGGGATGCTGGAGCTCCACAGTTCATTTTTCACACCTGATAAAACGTTTGCTGTGCGCGTGTTGGACAGCTAACGGCCTTTCTGCCTGAAGAGGCTTCGTTTGAGGGAACTCCAGCTGAAAGAGCGGTCCTGTGTCTGTCCGTCTGTGCGTCAGTCTGTCTGCCGGTGTCTCCGAATCTCGTTGGCTTGGGGCTTCTGTCTTAGTCTCAGGAACAGTCTCAGGAACAGCGGGACGGAGCTGTTAAAATCTGGTCTCCATGGTGATTTCTTTTCGCAAACGAGCTGGATTTATGGGCTGCCGCCCTCTCTGCCTCAGGGCGATCAGGTCTGAAGAACATCTCTGTCTTTCTCTCTATCTCTCTCTCTCTCTCTCCTTCTGTCTCTCTCTGATGCACCCTCTTCCCACAAACACTCCCTCCATCCCTTTCTCCCCATTGCCCTTTCTCCCTCTCTCCATCCCTCGCTCTCTCTTATATCCTGCCCCACCAAGCTAACCCCGCCCCCCCAAATCCTAAAGCTCTTTGCCGCTTTCTGAAAGGAAGACTGAATGGGAGTGTGAGGAAGGGCTTTTCCAGCTGGCGAAGGAAACCCTGTCAAACACACAGCATTTCAGCACTGAACCGAAGTGGGACAAGCAGCCGATGCTCACACTGGAGCCAGTGGAATTAGCAGTGACATGTGCACAGCACAACCGCTGCTGTATGTTGTAGGGGCTTGTATCTACAGTACGTTATCATATTATAATAGAGAGGCTTACGTATTTTTGCACAAAATCCATTTATACAGCTGGGTATTTTTACAACTGTAGTTCCCAACCTCAGATTTGAACCTGCAACCTCTGAGTTCCAGGATAATTACACAAAGCTGCTGTGTTCATATTTTAGTCTTTGCTGAACTCTTGGGTCTGAAGGTAGCAGGACTTGCCGATTTTTAATTCATGGTGTGTAAATTGTGTCAATTTTGATAACGAACTACCCTTAAGACAGATGGATGTGCTAAATGACTGTCACAGATTTCTTTGTCTTAAAGATGGGGGAGAGAAATGGAGGGGGGGGTGCTTTAAAAAAATCAAACGGGAAAATGCTGTACTCTCCCTCCACGTGGAGTCATTAATGAGATGGATTTAAAAGACTTCTTAATTATATTTTTTTTAATTATTGAGGATTTGCTTCTCTTCTGTTGCAGCCTAATTAAAATGCATCATCAAAAGGAATCCATCTCCTCACTCTGTGCTGTACCTTCCAGCTCCTAAAATGAAGTAAACCCCTCTCTGCCTGTCTTGGGAGGGGGGATGTTAACTCTGGCTCTCACCATCGATATTGGGAAAGACATTATGCCAGAAGAGAGGGAGGGACAGCAGGTTTTAAAATAATTATTATAGTGGAGTGGTACAGTAGATGTGCATTCATTTATAACCATGAATAATAACAATATTGTACTTGCACTCTCCGTTCACTGTCAGTATACCTAGTTCACCGTTCGCACCTGTGCTCCCTGGGGTCACTGATGCATTCTGGGAATTGCAGTTCTGTGCCTTTGCCCCACTAAGAACTGAGCTCTCACACCTACACAGTCTGGTCTGCTGAAACTGCCTCACTCACAGTAGCCTTCCCTCTTCCTCCTCCTGCTCCCTTTGTTGGGATCTGTTTGCTATTTTTTGGGCCTTTCCCCCAGAGAACCCTCTAAATGAACTGTAGAGAGAGGTGAGCCGGTAGGTGCACTCCACGAACACCTGAACTCCACCTGAAATTTCCTGGATTTTAACGGGTTAAAGAAGTGGGACATTGTGTAGTGCAGGTTTGTTTGAGTTTTTCTTTTTTTTCCAAGAACTTTAAAATTATTTGCATCTCCTGGGTTTTTACATTCCAATTTCCTACTATATGGGACATCTGTTTGAGAATAAGAAGATTTGCACAGTTGCCAAGGCAACCGTCATTCCATCGAAGGAAGGAAGGGGGGGGGGGGGAGGGAATAAGGGTCTGGGTGCTTCATAGGCAGAATTAGAAACAGTTTAGGAGATGCGACTCACATGATTCTTTTTTGCAGGACCCAACAGCACACAGACACTAATGGCTGTGTGAGACCCCGTTCTCCGCCCGTCCCAGAACAGCCCCGTCAACAGCATAAAGCACAGAGCACGTCAGCCACCAATTAGAGGTGAAAAACCTGCCAAAAGCAGGCCTCAGCAGAAACATGAAAACCCCCTTCGTCCCCCCGCAAACAGCCTCATCCTTTATGGTAATTGACAATTATTTGTAACAGGAAGGATTTGATTAGGAATCGAGGTGCTACGTTGCTATATTATTATAAATGGCGTTTAAAGAGCTGTTCTCCCAGCTTTGAAAAACTGGGTCAGTCAAACTTGGGGTTTGACTTTAGAGGACTGTGATTTTCCAACAGGGCCTCTCCCTCCCTCTATCTCTCTCTTTGTCCCTCTGTCCTTTCGTTCACCCTCTGTCCTTCTCTCTGTCCCTCTTCCCCCTTTCTTTCTCTTCTCTCTTTCCCTCTCACTCTCTCTCATATGCATATACACGCATATGCACATACACTCCATCATTCCTCTCTCTATCCCCAGGGCACCCCTTCCTTGATAGAATCTGGTGATGGTGACAACATTTCTCTTTCGTATTAACAACGTGTTCACAGCGTTTTCACAGCTCTGTCTCTGAGGGGGGGTCTCATTTGAGGGGGGGGGGTCTCATTTTCATTCCATATGAAGCCCTCTATTACAGCCCCATGTTTGAAGCCACAAATCCCACACACGCACACCACTCATTCATCGAAATCCCCTGTATCTCTTTAGTAATTCTCACTCTGCCTGTTTGTGATTTCTCTGATTACACTAAGTCCCAATTTTCCTCCAGTAGCGCTTATTCTAGTTGGCAGAATTCTTTTAAATTATTTTTTTCGGATGGTGAAAATGTGAAATATCCAGGCATGGGTGCTGGGGTATATATTCAGCTCACAGTTTAATAACCAGCAGATCACGGTGAGGTCTATTTAGAAGCGACCGGAAGGTATGCTCCCCTCATATATACAGATAACCCAGCACCGTGCGTTACCCAGCACCATGGATTACCCAGACCCATATGTGGTAGGGTTAAAGTGAGGCAGCAGGCTTTTTTGGTGTAAAGAACCTGGGAGGCATTCCCTCTCTAAGGTAGTGCTCCAGGTAAAGGGGTGTGTCTCTGGCCTGCAGTTGGCTCTGTGTTGTCCAGGTAAGGGGGCGTGGTTCTGTGTTGTCCAGGTGATCGGGCGTGTCTCTGGCCTGCAGGTGAGTCAGAGTCTGTTTTCAATGTAAGTTCTGTGACATCAGCAATACAAACCATTTAGACAATCAATAAAATTTATGCAGATTGACCATTTTTAAATGCATTTTTCGCTGATTATTCAGAAGGAAATTCTTCAATGTGGTTCTTTTCGTTCCACAAAAGGTTCTCACTGTCTTCCGTAATTCAGTTTCGCACATCGTCCGGTGTCTACTGATCACCATGGCGACAGAGACAGACAGACAGGCAGGGAGATAGGAGCGGGAAGTAACTGACGGAGGCGTCTGAAACGGCACGGAACAGCGAAACCCGAAACGCTGCAAGGCTCTGCGATCCGACTGACTGCGCTTGGCAAATTAAAACAAAAGCCAGCGAGAGCTCGCCACCGACGGCGTCGCAGGATCGCGGGGAACCCGACGCGGGCGTGGAAGATGGATACCAGCAGAGATTGTTAGTGACATGTTAATTTCTACACCGTCAGTCAAGCTTGTTGCCTCTGCAGTCAGAGTGATGGACGCCGGTGTCCCCTCCCCTTCCTGTTTCCAAAGCAGCCCGTAATAAACGATCATATCAAAGCGGGGGCCACTCTGGCCCATGCCTGGTGACTGTTTGTTCTGCAGTGTGTGGTGGTGTTTGTTCTGCAGTATGTGTGGTGGTGGTGTTTGTTCTGCAGTGTGTGGTGGTGCTGCTGTTGGTTCTGCAGTGTGTGGTGGTGTTTGTTCTGCAGTATGTGTGGTTGTTGTGTTTGTTCTGCAGTGTGTGTGGTGGTGGTGCTGTTTGTTCTGCAGTGTGTGGTGGTGTTTGTTCTGCAGTATGTGTGGTGGTGCTGTTTGTTCTGCAGTGTGTGTGGTGGTGGTGCTGTTGGTTCTGCAGTGTTTGGTGGTGCTATTGCTTGTTCTGCAGTGTGTGGGGTGGTGACTGTTTGTCTTGCAGTGTGTGTGGTGGTGGTGCTGTTTATTCTGCAGTGTGTGTGGTGTTGCTGTTTGTTCTGCAGTGTATGTGGCGGAGCTGTTTGTTCTGAAGTGTATGTGGTGTTTGTTCTGGGAGCTCCAGTAGTCATCTTCTGTTGCACTTGATTAACTTCTGATTAAGAAATGGTGTCCAATGTAGTGCTTAGACAGGTGACACCAGGGCACACACCCATAAAGATCTTTATTTAAATATATTATAACAGCCTAATAATCAGTCATAATCATGTCGGTACAGTGATTTCTTGGTCACATAATTTTATAAATAAACATTGTGCAGTTCAGAATTGACCAAGAAAACGTTGTTTAATCTTTTTTATCTATCTCCCCCATCCCTCCCTCCCTCTTTCTCTCTTTCCCTCAGTTCAATTCAGTGTGCCTTATTGGCATGAAATACATAATAGTACATATTGCCAAAGCAAACAAAAAACATACAAATCAATTTGTATAACAGTGGAAATAAAACATGAACAAGAGTTAATATTTCTACAATTACAATTAGATTTCAAATAAAATGAAATATGAATTTGTATTTTGAATGTGTAAAATAAAATAATAAATATATTAGCATTGTCTCGGTCTTGTGTAATTCACTGTCTCATAGGCTGTGGTAAGCAGAAATGTATTGTGCTACCAGAGGCACATATTTCCCTTCTTCCCCTAGGAGAATGGGTTTCTCATTCTCAAAGCTTCTGATTGTCAGGAAGCTTTGGGAAATTTGGTCAAACTAGTGTAATTTTGTGGAGGAACATTTCTCTTTCTTTTTAATATTTTGTGCATTTTAATAGAATGTTTTTCCACTGCCTCAGCCTCTTTGTTGGCACTGTGAGCACAGCCATTTCTTTTTGTGAAGCTGTGCCTGCCTGTGCCTGCTGGTCTCTATGCGCACACTGTGCTCACTTAGTCTGTACATTGTCAGTATTTTTCTAAGCTTTGTATTTTTGACTGTGGATAGGTAATCTGGCAAAATGTATTGTTTTTTTGCAATTTGCAATTAAGTTTACTTTGTGTTTGGGTATGAGTGTTCCAATAGCTGATATGATTTTCTTTAAGTTGTGATATAATTTGGTTTACACTAAATTTATGTATTTTGATGGTGCTGTCCTGAAGCTGATTTGTGTTAGTAGGTTTTAGTGCAGTACGCCTCAGGACCAGCTGACTGATTTTCTTAGCTCAGCTCTTGGCATTTCAGGGCTTTATAATGGTAATATTTGAGGTTGCTGTGGTTTAGATGTTGCCAAAAATTAATAGCCCTTTTTCCAATGCTGATTACTAGTGGATATTTGGTCAATACAGCCCTGCATGAAATATTGGGTGTTTTTATTTGTGCATATAGTATCATTTTAAAGCATTCTGCATACAGGGATTCCTTTGGGTGTTTTCCCCATTTTGAAAAATCTCGTTTTATAAGTGGATCCCACACTTCACTGCCATAAAGCGCAATAGGATGAATGGCTGATCTATAGATTTTTTGCCAAATTTGAATTGGAAGTGTATTTCCCTTTTAATTGCATTAAGAGCCCTTCTGGCCTTTTCTGTTCAGTTCATTCACAGCCAAGTTGAAAGTTCCAGATGAACTAAGTGTGAGGCCAAATGAGTGTAATTTTTTACAATGTTCTATTGTGTTTGATCCTAAATTAAATCTGTATTATTGCCCTGAGATCTGGGTCTTTTCTGAAAAATCATTATTTTTTACATTTACTGCCAGGGCCCAGGTTTGACAGTATTGCTCAACCAGATCCAGATTTGGCTGTAGCCCTTGTTCTGAAGCACTAAGTCACCTACATAGAGCAGGAATTTAATTTCTTAATTATGTACAGTAAGCTCAGGGGTTGCATATTGTTCCAGTATTGTGGCCAATTCTGTACAATGTAAATGTTGGTCTTGGGTTGAATTCTCGTCTCATTACATGCTTTCCTCCCTCCTCTTCTCTCTCTCTCTCTCTCTCTCTCTCTCTCTCTCTCTCTCACACAGGCAACCTTGGTATTATGGCTGGGGTTTTAACCTCCCTCGAGGTCAAGCCTTGCTAGACAAGTGGAACCAAATTCCCGATGACACCGACATCCTCATCACACACTGCCCCCCACTGGGTAAGGCCTGTATGACACCTTACATTTCCTTTTCTCTCACTCTCCAAATACACTACATGGGCCCTTGCTTTGTGAAAAGGGGTATTGTCATGCTGAAACAGGAAAGGGCCTTCCCCAAACTGGCCACCACGTTGAAAGCACAGAATTCTCTATGGTGTGGTTAGGGGCGTGTGGTGATGGGTGGGGTTATGTGGCATGTCTATATGTGGGTGGTGGGTGTGGTCGTAGGTGTGGTTGGGCATGGCATTGACTTCTCCCTGTGGCAGGGTTCCTGGACTGGGTTCCAGGGAAGATGCAGAGGGTGGGGTGTGTGGAGCTGCTGAACACAGTGCAAAGGAGAGTGCAGCCCAAACTGCACGTGTTTGGACACATCCACGAAGGTGGGTCCCGTGTGCCTGCACTGTCCGAGCCACGCCTGCCTGCTTCTACCCCCGTTCCTACCCCCACTTCTACCTCTGCTGCTACCATCTTTTCAAATACTTTACCACCAGTACATTTCCTGCAGATTACCATGCAGGACCAGATGTGCACAGATGAAAGTTAAAGCACATATTTTATAGAGGAGTGACAGTGTGATAGTTTAAAATCAGGTCTGAAGGTTCTGAAGTGAGGTACAGTCACTGGGGATGTTCTGATGGAGGGTTACAGTCACTGGGGAGATATAGTCACTGGGGAGGTTCTGATGGAGGTTACAGTCACTGGGGAGGTTCTGATGGGGAGGTACAGTCACTAGGGAGATCTAGTCACTGGAGAGGTTCTGACGAAGAATTACAGTAACTGGGGAAGTTATGATTGGGAGGTACTGTCACTGCGGAGCTTCCAATGGTGGTTTTTCTAGTTTAGCAGGCCAGTTGGTCCCCAGGTTTTAGAAAGTGAGTCAGAGTGTGGAAGATGAAGTGGCACAGCTGGGATATGTTCATCTTTACCTTTACTTCCTGTCCCTCCCCTTCCTCCTCCTGATAGGCTACGGAATGATGACAGATGGCATCACATCCTATATCAACGCCTCGGCCTGCACCGTCAACTTTCAGCCCATGAACCCGCCCATCGTGTTTGACCTGCCCACGTCCAGGAGCACATGACTGAGGAAGCTCCGCCCCCCTGCCCCACCCCCATGGACCTTATGCAGCGGCTGGAACGTGGGCGGGGGAGGGAGGGGAAAGGTGGGATGTACCCACATTCTGACTGTCTCAGCTGGTCCTGCTATGGATTCCACACCTGCGCTTGTGTTGGATCCTGTTGCCTTTTTATTCATTTCAAACATAAAAAACCGCACAGCAAAACAGCCTCCCTCTGGGATGTTCTAGAACTTTCTCTGCACGCCTTCTGTGCTTCATTCCTTCACAATCTCTTGCTGAGGTTGTGACAACAGGGAGCTAACAATGATGTACCTCTCTCTCTCTATCCATCTCTCTCTCTGTTCCTTTCGATACCCCCCGTTTTTCTCTGTTACTTTCTCTCTGTGCTCTCTCTCTCTCAATCTACCAGGGCCCTTCCACCACTCTTTCAAATTTTATTTTCATTTTTACTTTGGTGGGTGCCCTGAGCGTGTATAAACTGCATTTCCCCCAAAACCCCCTGCACCTACCCCTTTGTGCCCCCCTGCACCCACCCTTCTGGGGCCCCCTGCACCCGCCACTCTGAACCCCCCTGCAGTCGCCCCTCTGAGCGCGGAACTGCGGAACTGTGGAACCAAACTTTCCAAGTTCTGGAATTCACCATTGGCTGCTCAGAGTGTAGCAAATGGTGTCTGATTTTGAGCCACAACAGCAGTGTAACTCCTCCTTACATGAAGGTAGTGGTACCGGAGATTGTCACGTGTGTTTGGGCATGGCCCACAGGCCTGAAAGTATGCGGGTGAAAGCAGAGTGGGTGGCCGGGCAGGCAGAGGAACCACATTCTCAGTCTGGGACAAAACTGAATGTCAAATGCTCTGACACTCCCCTTAAACTGGGGTTCATTTCCAGCAGCTTCTTACAGGCTGGAAAATGTGTGAGCACAGTTAAACTGTAATGGGAATGTGTGAGCACAGTTAAACTGTAATGGGAATGTGTGAGCACAGTTAAACTGTAATGGCAATGTGTTGGCACAGTTAAACTGTAATGGAAATGTGTTGGCACAGTTAACTGTAAAGGAAATGTGTTGGCACAGTTAAACTGTAATGGAAATGTGCGCTTGCACTGTTTCTTTTTTCTTCGGAAAGACTTGAAATATTCTGCGTGTTACAAGTGAGCCACTGTAAACTCCTACTGCTGAGAACAGTTTTATTGGATGAGAATGTCACACGAATTGTGCAAAGTTATAGTATTTATTGCAGCATTTTCTAATGGTTGTCCTTACTTGTTTGAACAGTGTTCTTTTGCTGTGTTTTCAGATAATTTAATACTTTAAATTGCCTGCTCTTTAAAATATGTTTAGGTGAACATCCTTCTGAAACTCAGAGTACATTATCTCTCTGTGTGGGTAACATACTGACTCTTGTTGGATTTGAATCTCAGTGTGTCCTCTGTTTCAGTTTGATTTAAAGTCTCGATAGCCTCCTGGCGATAATATATTCCTGCGGGTTTTACATAAATTTTCATCCGTAATGATCATTGTATTGGATTAATATTTAATGCCGTCAAAGTGATGGGAATGTTGATGTCTTTTTTCTCAAGATGAATGAGTACAATTACCAGACAATGTACAGTACAAACTTGCAATAATCATAAGGCACTGTGAGATTATGCAGCACGAATCCTACTTAGGTCCAATATTAGCTTTGAGTTAATCAGCAAAGTAACTAGCGGAGAGTCCCAATAGTGCTCCTTTCATTACGCGCTCAAGGTTCGCAGCTCTCTCAGAGTTTCAGAAATGTTTTTACAGTAACACTGAGAACAAGAACACTTCAGATCAGACCCATATGCTTGTGTTCTTGATGAAATGGACAAGGTCTTAAAGGGTTTCAAGTGCACCTTATGTCCTCTTCCTGTGAGTTCCAAACTGTTACACATCATGGTTTGTTTCAGTGATTGGCCGGTTGGGTAGGGTAGAATGACTCAGTGATTGGCTGGTTGGGAATTATGGGATGTTCTGATTGGCTGATGGGGAATTATGGAATGTGGAGAAGTATGAATGGTGGGGTTATGGTATGGGCAGGGATTGGCTTATGCAGTGCTGAGAAGATTGTGGAGGATGATGATATTCTGTCCTGAAGGAGGCGCTAGAGAGCATGATCCAGAGGACATGGCAGTGTGTCTGTCTGACAAAAAATTTAACAGGAAATGCAGGGTAAATTAAATTCCTGGATTTATTTTCTAAACTTTCCATTAAACTTCAGTCAGGCTGTTTTAAAACAAGCTTTTGTAAAATTGCTCTGTGTATGAAATGTTTATTTTTCATGTTTGTGTTTAAATACTGCTCTTTTCTGATTTGCTGTGTGTAGTTCCTGCTTCCTTTGAATATGTGCCCTGGGGGTGTTTCTCTTTCCTATCCCTTCCTCATTAGGCATGTTATAAATCTCTCACCCGCTTTTTTGCGTTGTGTATTTTGTCTGGAATATGCGAATAAAACGGTTTGATTTGGTAGTGTATTATTTTATAAGCCTTACAGGGGTTAAAATATGTAGTAGCAATTGTGTATATGCTAATGCTTTACCAGACCCAGTAGGTTGTGCTAACAAAATACATGGCCTGGACCCCATACTGTCAAAGGAAACCTTCTCTCAATATTTCAGGTGAACCTTATCTTCAGCCACTGCAGTGCATTTCCTTCCATCAAACCACTGATGAAATTCATTTTGAGAAAGATCACTCAGACCAGCGAAATCAAATGCTGCATGAATACCCCCCTTCTCTTTATTCTCTGCACAAGCCACGCAGGCAAACTCCAAGTTCCTGTTTATCCTCCAGAGTCCAGACAGGAGATCTCCATCTCATATGAATTATGTACATTCCGAGCAAACCTAATCTGCAAATAAAATCAGATTTTCATATTTCGCATTTGCGAATTCCGTCTTCCGCACACAAGAAGCTTCGTTCAAATAATTACATCAGTAATCCTTTGGGAAGGAGTGAGGTTTATTCTGTGTCGCGCTGCTTATGGATGGTATTCAGCTGGCCGTAAGGAACGTCTCTATAGAGAAGCCTTCAGAAAGGACCGTTCTCCTTTCATGTTTAGCTATGCAGGCTGCGGTCCCCGTTGTCCTTCCCTTACCGGTTTTTCGTTTTTACACATTTCTTCACAAAGCTTCTGCTCTGAAAAGGCGAGGTGTCCGCACAGGCTCAGATGTAGAAAATAGTTTATTTGGGTAAGTAAAAAAAAGCAATAATTAGCTACAAAATTTCACAAAGGAGCGATGATTCAAACACAAGCCTGGACTGAAAGGGGAATCATAGAAAATATGCAAAGACAGGAATGTTTTGATTGGTTACATTTTCTCTGCACTCTCAATTATTGTAGTGAATATTTTTCGCACTCAGTTTTATTGTGGTGAATGTTTCTTTGTACTCACTCTTCTTATAGTGAATGTGTCTCTATACTCAGTCTTATTTCAGTATATATTTCTCACTGGTAAAACCCATCAAACATTAACCACACAGACATTACCCAGAACCCCCTGCTGCATCAGCTCCACAGAGGGAGGCGCTGCCTGCATGTTCCCCTCACTGTAGAAAGGTATGCAGGAAGTGGTTGTAGGATATCTTCCCAGAGAGATTTTTGTCAAAGTAAGAGGTAAGATGGAAGACTTCATCTTGGGAAAGGCTGATTCCGTACTGCCCCAGTACCTGAAATAGAGGCAACAGAACACAGGGTTTTGAAACTTTTCGCAGACCTTGGCTTACTTTATATCCTTTAACACGGTTCTCTAACTCCAATACTGGTTGAGCCGCAGTGCCTCTTGGTTTAACTCCAGTGCTGGAGGTCATAGTGTCTGCAGGTTTAACTCCAGTCCGGGAGTGGGTGCTGTAAGTTTCTGTGGTTCCATTTCGATTTCAATCTAGCAGCCAATGTATGCCTTTGAAACAAGATATGTGGACTCTAGCCAATCAGTTCTTAAACCGAACTTCTGAGCTGAAAAACACTGAAGCCAGCCGATTCCTGACTGGAATGTGTGATACCTGCTTAAACCTTCTAGACGCCAGTAAGATTCCTGCAGATTACTGACTGTTTTCCAGGCCAGGTGTAGCCTGCTGTTTGCACCAATCAGCACGCAGCATTGGCTGAGGTCAGTGTACCTGTTTTAAATCCCCAATGGAGATTTGGCCGGTCCGCAATGGGTCGCAGGCGACGAAGCTCTGCCTCATGGGTCTCCGGAGCCTCCGGACCGAGCTCAGCATTCTGAGCATGGCGTCGGCACACGGCCCCGTCAGAACCCCCATGTTCACCTGGACCCGGGGAGAGAAGCACATCAGACCGGAGTGGACCGGACTGCACCAGGCCATAAAGAAAGGAAACAGACGTAGACCAGACTGAGCATGCTCAATGCGCAGACCAGCATGTCCCCCTCAATCAGCAATCCTGCAGAGGCCTCGGCTGTAACCCTCATCACCTCCGGCTTGTGAGTTTGTCTTATTTTAATCGCCATATCTGTTATTAATATCTGGCATTGTGTCTCCTACATTTCTCATGTCATTATGCCAGAGGTTGCTAAGCAGACAAATAAATTACATAATCTCCCTAGAACAAAAACACAAGAATACATCATTTACTACCCCATGGTTCTGTGTTGAAGTACCATTTGTAGAGAGGTCTATGGCTCTTTGAACAGCCCTTTGGGGTGAAAGAAGTATTTAGTTCTGTATTTGCGGTCTTGAGTTTTCCAGGTTGCGATGTTTGACAGATTCATCTTTCGAACATAAATAAGTCACATGACCATGGCAGCCTGAGGCCAGGATTTCATCTGTGTTTTTTGGGGGCGGTGGACACTGGGAAAGATTGAGCTGCAGTCTCTGGGCTAATTCCAATCGCTTATTTTCACTCCATGCATCCTTTCTTCATGTCATTTCCTTGCTCCTTAGCTTCACTCGATGGAGGATGCAAGGAAAGGATGCGAGGAAAGGACACGAGGACGTAGGACTTGAGGAAATGTGTATTAGGAAAATGGAACGTCCTTGTTTGGTGAAGCATCAGTTTGAAACCACGTTAATTACCGGTGTGGCAGATGGGGAGAGGTGGATCCACAGGTTGATCATTTATATGCTTTGCAAAAAAATTGTCCTGCAAAGGGTTCACTCGTGTATCCTTGCTGAAGCATCCTCCGAGAGCCTCCTTCCTCGTTCCTCCAAGGAGCGTTTAACGAATTGGAATGTCCTTAAAGATGGTGGACCATGATCAATTTCAGGCTCAGGCAAGGACTGAGGAGACGAGGACGGATAAAATAAACGATTGGAATGAGCCCTCTGTGTTAAAGGCCAGAGAGGATTGTGGGTTGGCCCACCAAATTAATTGGCGCAGCCAGTTACACACCTGCCTGTGTTCTAATTAGAAGCTTGTTAAAATCGGGTATGTGGGAGAAGCACAGAGCTCCATTTTGAAGGAAACTGGGCCTTATGCTCTCATTTTGTGGGAGGCATGGTTTTTCTTTGTTTTTTAAATGAATGAATTCCCAGGCCCATGAGCACACAGACACAAGCACACGCACGCACAGCACACACACACACAGTATGTCCTCTCTGTGTTATGTGCTGCTCCACTGCGTCTCTCTCTCAGGAACCTGTCTGAAGCTGACAGACTCCTCGAAGAAAAGTAAAGTTGGGATGGAGACATGGTAAACCCAGTAGTGCACGTGCAGTGTGTTTGCTCTGAATAACGCCCTCCGGTCGCTGCTTTTCCCCAACATAAAGGGTGTTTATGGTGTGTGTAAAGGAAAACGACACCAATTACATTAATTATTAATGTTTACACAGGACCAGATGTGTAGTCTTGGAAGATAGCTCAAACGATATATTTTATTTATTAAGCCTCTTGTTAGTTGACCCTTATTAAGTTGAATTGAGTAGTTTAATACAGGTCACGTGATCACCCTTATAAGTCACAGGTCACATGATCACCCCTATAAGTCACAGGTCACATATCCACCCCTATAGGTCACAGGCCACATGTTCATCCCTATAAGTCACAGGTCACATGATCACCCCTATAAGTCACAGGTCACATGATCACCCCTATAAGTCGCAGATCACATGATAATCCTTATAAGTTGCAGGTCACATGATCTCTCCATAAGTCACAGGTCACATGTTCACCCCTATAAGTCACAGGTCACATGATCACCCCTATAAGTCACAGGTCATGTGATCCTCCATATGAGCGGCGGGCCGTACCGGCGTGCGCGGCAGTGGCACTTTGGGCCGATGGAAGGCGGTGACGGGGCGGGGCTGCAGGGAGAGGAGGAGCTGTCGCAGGAAGTCGGCGTACGGGATCCTGCCGTTGAGCGCGACGCCGTACTTCAGCGCCAGCTGCTCCAGCTCTGACCGAGTCATCCTCACGCTCAGATCCTGCAGGATGGCTGGGACACAAACACGCCAGCCGTCAGCTCCAGACTGAGAAACTCCACACATTTACTAACAATAATAATAATAACAATAATTTGTTGCGTCTATATAGTGCTGTTGTCACACTCAAAGTGCTCCACAGTGATGAGGGGGAAACTCGCTTTAGCCACTACCAATGTGTAGCTTCCCCCTGGGTGAGGCATGGCAGCCATTTTGCACCAGAACGCTCACCGCACATATGCTAACTGCATCTATTCATACTGATAACTATATTCTTAGTATATGACTCCTGGTAAGAATTAAAAAACTTAAAGGTGGTCTACAATCAGGGCTGGGGAGGTATGTCCCATTCAGTCATTCAGGCTCCTGATTTAATATTTGCGTTCAAAATCCATTTAGTAACTATCATATGGAATGAGAATTTTAATTGGAATATTGGTGAACACATATTTGTTTAGAAAAAATATCTGTACTCTGAAGGAAAATTCACTGGTATGTAAGTGAATTTCTAGAGTAAATAGAGTAGATGAGCCAGGTGTGTTTGCAGGGTCTGCTGGGAAATGGCGATGTAAAACTCCGCTGCTGACATCACAGTACCCAGGAAACGGTCCGTGCCGATCCCGCCGGATCCCGCCGCGTCCTCGTCCCGGCACCGTCGCTGGACGTCCCTCCAGCAGCCGCGGATCTGCCTACGCACCGTCCTGTCCAGAGCGTCGAAGCTCTGCAGGGGGGTGGCCCCGCCCCCCTCCGCAGAGGCGTTCCCCCTCGGCTCCTCCCCATCTGCTGACTGGAGGAGCGGCAGACATATTTTTTTTTTTAAAACAAAATTCTAATAAAATTTAGAAGAACTTATTCTAAATTAACCAAATTCTCATTGTTCCTTTTCATTGAGACAATTTTCAGATTGATGATAATACCTGAATGTTGGCTTGTCTGAAGGGAATTATTTGAATTTTAAATTTCCTGAAGAGCAACGGTAAGATTATGATGAAATGGAACATGCATAGGACCACAGGTTACACTGACCCACTGGTTCCACAGGTTCCACAGGTTCCACAAACTATCAGCTTTGTGTTCCTAACAGGTCACATGATCACCCCATAAGTCGCAGATCATTCTCCACACCTCTGTCAACCCAGTCAATTCAGCTGCAGCATTCTAGTCCGTGGTGCTGTGTTCCTCATATATTATTTCTGAAGCACTCTACCTTTGTGCGTCCGATGGTGCAGGGGGCAGTTCTGCAGCGGCGTATGGCTGTTGTGGGGACCCCTGAGTGTGCCCTGGGCTCTCCTCCCTCCAAACTTTGGGGTTCCCCACCAGAGTCCCCACTGAATCTCTTCAGAAACTCTTTGTACTCCAGGTTTCCAAACTCATTCACCGGCAGCTGCTTCCACAAACTCTCAAACTGGAGCGAGCAGGAAAGAAAAACAAGCTGCTTCTGAATCGAGGAAAATGCTTTAAATGTGGTGTATTGGTATGGGTGTATTTGTTCGGAAGGATTGTTTTCCTTTGTTTCAAAAATAAGTTAATACCTTTACCCTTACACTTCAGCCTTTTCATACATCATATGTACAAATGGTGCTATGAAATATATATATCTATATATATATAAAATCCTGTTGATGTCCAAAGTGGGCAGTTGCATACATTTCATAACAAAAGCTGAGTGATTCATACCTTGAGTGCCAAAACAAGGGCGTACCTGTTCTGTCGTGAGCCTCATGAAATGGCGGTCGCAGAAGATCTTAAAGTCCTCTTTGGAGATGAAATTGATATGGGCGTAGTCCAGGTCGGCCATCTCCTTGGCGACAGTGTAGATCCTGGCACAGACCACCTCCCTAATGCGTTCTAGGATGTCACTCAGAGGAAGGGGGCGTGGCTGTGGCGAGCCTACCGTTTTCTCTACTTTCCCCGGCCGAACGTCAGCTGTTTTGACCGTTCCCGTTTCCTGTGAACATTCGTGAGATTTTACACATGCTTTTATCACTCATTCTCTTCCCAAAACACACACCTTTTAACATGCAGTAAGTGTGCGAATAAGAACATATAATCTTCCTGTTTTTTCTTTAAACGCGACCACATTCAAATGGCTCCCACTCTTCAAACCCTCACAGGCACAGAAAATGTTGTTCCTGCACACAGGGACACATTCACGGGTACTTGGGCTTCTCTATAAACGCAGATGAACTGCAATATTACTGCGAAAGCACTTGTTCAGATTTCCCCTGGAACAAATTAAATTTCACCACAAATTCTTCTCGTGGCATCAGAGTAGCAGAAGGGAGCTGTTAACATCAGCGAGGTCTTTTGCTGCAGGCCTGTGCAGGTAAAGTAACATTCCCACCTTGTTTAAGATGGTTTATAGCGGGATTATAGTGTGCTATCAACAGGTTGTGATGTTAAGGTGCGTTCTCACCGTGCTTAGTAAAGTTTGTGATGTTAAGGTGTTTTCTCACCAAGTTGAGTAAGGTTTGTGATGTTGAGGTGTGGTCTTACCTGGTCGTTGAGGCGAAATCGTTCCAGGAACGCCCTCCAGGGGACGCTGTGATCCTCCTCTCTAATGGGCAGATCGGCCAGCAGGTGCGTGAGCTGCCTGTCGGACAGCCTGACGCAGAAATGGTCCAGAACCCTCCGGAACTCCAGGGTTGAGACGGTACCCCTCCCACTCCTGTCGAGGGCAGAGAAGGCCTGGAGAGAGAGCAGAGCGGAGAGAACGAGGTGTTACCTGAGACGGGTACCAGTCTCACCTCTGTCTCTGACAGTCCTTACAAATGAGACAATATGTCATTATTCTGTAAATTCATATGTCCAATACACCTCACATGCTGCTGGTTGGCTTCAGGCTTATGAACTCTGAGGCCTCAGCACAATCATTCAGAACAAGGGTGAAGGGAAACACTTCAGTTTATTTACAAGTCAAAGTTAAGGACAAATGTTGATGTAATCCAGCATTACACTACACACTACACACTGCACACTGCACACCAACTACCATAATAGTAGTCATTTCCTATACTGTCATATTTTTCACTGGCAGATGCTACCTTATTTTTTATGAAAATTTCCGTATCATAACATTATGCCCTATAGCTAATATGATCATATAATATATTTTCCCAGAGAATAAGAATTACAGAAAAATGCAGCGTACAGAGACTGTATTACAGATAATGGAATTTAACATTATTTTAAAAATGCTGCATAAAATAGTCCATTTCAGCATAATGTGCCACATGTCTCTCTCTCCCTCTCCCTCTCTCCCTCTCTCCCTCTCTCTCTCTCTCTCTCTCTCTCTCACTCACTCAGACACTATATATATTTCTTTGCTTGCCTTGTGGAGGGTGTGGTAGGAGGTCGTGACCTCCTCTCTCACTCTCAGCATCGCCTTTTCCGGGCTGAGGTGCTCCACGCTCTCTCTCTGAGGGACGGGCTCTGGGCGTGGCCCTAATTGGGGCCCCGGTGTCACGCTGCCAGCTGTTGCCAGTGCCTGTGAGTCCGAACGCTCCTCCGCCGTCTGCCGGCTGTGGCCATGCCCACTGCTCTCTGGAGCCACGCCCAGCTTTTCAAGGAACTCAGAGTGGGTGAGCACGCCTCTTCCCTCTCCGTCATACCTGTTGGCAAAATTGTAGGGGCGGTTGGTCATACGGGTCTCTCTCACACAGAAACGCATACGCCTGCCATGTCATGTCCACTGTATCCAGTAGAGACCAGCACAGAGACTGCCGTATGTGTTACCATGCCTTGAGCATAGAGCATGAAATGATGCACAGAGAAGTAGGAAATATCAAAATGGTGGACAGCCTGACAGTAAAGTTAATTACATACCCTGGCTACTAATGTAATGGCTATTTTTATGTTTGCTAAAAAAATAAAGAATTGGTATTTGATTTATCGTGAGATTACCTAGCTGAACCATAAACCATTGTGCTCTTAATTTGTCAAAATCATAAAAAAGCTGGACATTCGAAGTTCCGTGTGGATGTTCCTTTCTGTGTGACAGTAAAGCATGCCCACTTTCTTGTGAGTGACAGTGTGCTTTGAGTTTGTCCTTGAAGAAAGTTGAAGGCATTTTTTTGCATATACGCACTGCCTGAGTGAAACCGGCGACAGATAACATTAATGAACTTCCTGTCTTCTCAGAGAGAAGAACTCTTCAGGCACTAGTGTGATATCTTTTTCATTTGGTTCCTTCTCATTTGAAGTATAAAAGTTGTAAGAGATCCCAGCACATGTGGACAGATAACATGCTACTCTTTATTACTGTTTAATGAAAACATTTCAATTAAATAGAAAAGATAAAAAGTGAAAATTATTATTGTTCGTGTAAGAAAAAATGTAACAAAAATGGTTTAACTCTAGTCCACACCATGCGGTTGTCCAACATGGTGCCCGAATAAAAATGCGTGTTACCTGGACCAAACTTTTTCAAACTGGTTTGCAGTTATGGGCAAAGCATAGGAGTACAGCAGCTCTCTCAGGTCCTTCTTAAAGACGAGGCCATTTCCCTCCTCATCAGCGTGAACAAACGCCTGCACAGGGAGGAGACACATGCGCAAATCGCTATTTATTGCCACCGTTTACATTCAGCTTAAGGAAAGTGACTGCACATACATTTCCCACATTCAAGACTGCAGGGTGACAAACACAGAAAACTGTAGAAAATTTAAGTCCCACTCCGTTGGTGAGTGGTGAAAATGTGAAACTTAGTTTGCAGAGCCTCAGTGAGTTGCTCGGCGCCCCTGCGCTGGCCTGTTCTTTAATCGGGCGATTGTTAGTCTGCCTTAAATGAAACGCACCTTCGCCATCTCAGACCAGCCGCGACGCGCTTGGGACACCAGGTGACTGTGGACCTGTTCACCTGCTTCTTCCACAAACCGCTTCGATCTGTGAAGAAATGTAAGAATGTTATTTGAGAAACACAGGAGTGTTATTTACTGTGTTTCACACTGCATGACTGCAACAGGCATTACTTGTGATGCAAAGAAAGAGCCACAATGGCAGCAATGCACCCAAACTGCCCTAAGGAGCAAAGTTACATCTGCAAGCAGCAGGCCCAATCGACCATCTAACCAGTGAATGACTGAACTGGTGAACTGTTTCTCAGTATCAAACGGACTACTGAACCTTCAAGACCTAAAGGAATAATGAGGCATGGGAGCAGTGACTCCTGGGACTAATGACCCGTTGGCTCCTGGTACAGGACCACACAATGAGCGAACACTCAGCGTCGCTGCCCACAGGTCCACGTGCTTACACACACACACACACACACACTGCTCGCAGCGATGCATTAGCAAACAAACAGCTCCCAGCAATTCTTTTCTAAACAAACAGCTCCTATAGCGATTCATTAACAAACAAACAGCTCCTAGCGATTCATTTGCAAACAAACAGTTCCTAGCGATTCATCGCAAAACAAACAGCTTCCAGTGATTCATTAGCAAACAAACAGCTCCTAGCGATTCATTAACAAACTAACAGCTCCTAGCGATTCATTAACAAACAAACAGCTCCTAGTGATCCATTAGCAAACAAATAGCTTCTAGCAATTATTTTGCAAACGAACAGCTCCTAGTGATTCATTAGAAAACAAGCAGCCTTCAGAGATCCATTACCAAACAAATAGCTCTGAGCTATTCATGAGCATGCAAGCAGCATTTTCATTTTAATAACGACTTGTAGTCCAAAACAACTTTTGTCATAATTGAATCAGAGCATTGACAGCACACAGGTTGTGGATACTGTACCACCATACAATAAGGAAATGTTTAAAGGGGAATTACCACAAAAAATAATTTCGCTCATTTAATAGATCAAGGCTTAAATTATTCACTCTCTCTGTGTGGCTGACACTCACGGAGCAGCAACACAATGCCTGTATAGAAAGATATTAATTGCCTGATTAACCTACAAGGTAAACAAAAAATGCTGAGCGGGGCTATTTTGCACCTACGTATATATATAAGTATATACTGTAGTATGTATATATGAATAAATGGCTATAGATGAATGTCTGATTATGGATGTCTGTAAGACACAGTTTGATGATATTTCGTTTGGGTATGTTTGGGAGACAGGGAGCTCACTTGTTTGAAAGCGGCATTGGCCCTGGCGGCTGGCTGCAGGCCTGGATGGTGCCGTGGAACTCTGTGTAGTTGAGCGTGGCTCCGGGTTTGAGTCCCAGCAAGTCCAGCATGCGCTGGTACTCCTGCTCTTTGGTGACGAATACCAGGCTGTCGATCAGGCGTCTGAGGTCGCCCCTGTCGATGACGCCGTCCCGGTTCCGGTCTATCAGGAGGAAGGCGGTGAGGATGTCCTGAAAAGCCGACAATTCTTCAATGGGGAGGCCATGGATCTCTGCGCTACCCGTTTAAATCTGTATAGAGTCTAGGCCTCTCACCCCGTGGTGCTTCTCGATCCTCTCCTTCATCTGAGAGAGACATTCCTCAGCTGTCAGGAAGCGTGCCTGCTTATCGTTATTCAGCTCCGTGGCCCTCTTATCTGCATGTTATTACAGTGGAATTACATTTATTACACTGTTATAAACACTATTATTGCAATACACACACTTTGCAACTGTGGCATTGAGGAAACTGACCTTACTTAATGAATGCAGGTTTGAAGTCTGCTGTGGCCTCAAACAAGGTGCTTTATCTCAATTGCTTCAGTTACTATTCAGAAGTATAAATTACTTCTGTATAAAAGAATGTAAGCTGTGTCTCTGGGTAAGAGTGTCTGGTAAATACATAAAATGTAATTATGCAGTGATCAGTGTTATAATAGTATGCACATACTGTACCTACTATGCAGTGGTCAACATTATTGCAGGATGCACATTTTTCTTCTGCTACAATAAGTGAAGTTTGGAGAAAATGTAATTTTGAGCCTTCAGTTTCTGTGCTACTTACTGAAAACAATATAGTTGTTTGTTTTGTTGACAAATGAATTATTTATGAGGTGAGATTAGTCTAACAGCAGATATTTGTTCTTTAATGTGGATTTTTTTGCGCATCCTACATTTTATTCTCAGTTCTGAGGTGTTCCGCACGTGACTTCGCATTTAAAGCTCCTTTTAATTGCCGTTTCAGAAGATAAAAATGAGAGATGTCCCTCTCACCGTAAAAGCTTCCAATGAAAACGCATAATTAGGCAGAATATCAAAAACGAAACCGTTCTACGTTCCTTCTGTTTTTGCCGCTAATGAGAAACGAGGACCTATATCTGCACTTAATTATCCTGCAGATGACTCATCGAGTTAGAAAAGGCTATGATATGATGTGCTTAGTGCTGGAATCTGGGAGGACAGACAGACAGACATACAGATGTGGGGGAGGGGTGCCGAACAGCCAAGAGGCAGTGAATTTTCTGCACTGTAATACAGCACCAGAAACAACCAACCCAAACCTCCTGTAGTTAAGAAGCAGGTTGGATGGAAGGAACTCAGGAGCTGGTTATCTGGTGTGTCTATAGAATCTGTGATGGTGCTTTGTTATTTAATGATTTTTCACACATGTATTTTGGGTCGACGAAAGAGAAGTAAAAATGAGATTTTTAACTTGTCTGTTAAACACCTTCACTTCAACAGAAATGTGTTTGCCTGCGGTGAGGATCTTGAGTGCGCATGTGTGTCAGTGTCTGCTTCACGTGTGTCCCCACACACCTGACGGCCAGTCTCACCTTCATATTTAACCAGGAAGTCGGCATGGGAGAGGGTTCCATCCTTAAAACCAAGAGCTTCAGTCAGAACGTCAAACTCCTCCTGACCAAGAGGGATTCCACAGTTCTCCAGCATCTGAGGGGTAAGATTTCATCAGGGGAATGTACAGTTAATCTACACCGCCACCGTTCTGACCATACGTGAAGCACCTCTACTGCCACTCACCCCAGTGAAACAACCTGGCTTGTGTTTTCCCCGTAAAGTCAACAGCCAGGTTATAGCCAAGTAACATGACGAGGTGAGTTAACTGAGGTGAGGTGACTTAACAGCTGCTTTAATCGATTAATCAAGATCTGAGTAAGAACAAAACTTGATGCACTCTGAAGACCCCTGGGCCATACACACCCTTCATCAGGAAAACTGACTGAAATTTTAAGTTCTGGTGTCAAAAATTAAAATTATCCTACAACTTCTATGCTTCTTTCATTACTATTCATTATCATAAGGGAACAAAATGAATATTTATGTTGCTTGTCCCTATCTCTTGACAAGCTGTTTGCTGATTTATTTAAACATTAAGCGGGTTAAAAAGAAAACATGAACAAAGTCAATCAGTGTGCAGGCATGTCCGTAAAAATCCAGTAGGGGGTTATCTCAGAACTCCCAGTGCTGCTGGGCTCATTATTCAATCATGACAGAAACTTCTAGAGTAAGGAAAATGTTTAGAAGCTCACCCTCCTGAAGTGCTTTAAACTCAGAGTTCCATCTGTGTTCCCTCCCGTTTCCAGGAGACAGTCGCCAATGGCAATGTTCCGCAGAGCCAGGTTTTCTCTCAGCTTCCTCAGGACAGTGTTCTCCACCGCCAGGGTTCTAACACTGCGCACAGATGGCCTAGAACCACAACAGCACATTACCAGAGCTTTCCAGCTACAAACCAAACTCAATCATATTATAGATATTTAAAACAGATTTTATTATCTAAAATACAGTAAATCCTGGGATGTAAGGTCTGTCTACAGAGGACCAGCACAGGGGTGCGCAAACGCATGCTACCAAAATTATCAAACACAATTCTACCACCATACTAGCAAAAGGGCCTAATGCACATGCTATTAGAATGAGCTAATTCAACATGCTATCAAAGCGGGCTAATGACCATGCTATGAAATTGGTAGCAGAATGCGCTAATAAAAATGCTATAGTGTGTATAGGACGGAGTGTGGCACAGTGGGTAAGGAACTGCGCTTGTAACCGAAAGGTCGTAGGTTCGAATCCCGGGTAAGGACACTGCCGTTGTACCCTTGAGCAAGGTACTTAACCTGCATTGCTTCAGTATATATCCAGCTGTATAAATGGATACAATGTAAAAATGCTATGTAAAAAGTTGTGTAAGTCGCTCTGGATAAGAGCGTCTGCTAAATGCCTGTAATGTAATGTAATGTAATGTAATGCTATACATTATAAGCTAACACGTACTAGCAGAATGAGCGAGTACACAGAATTATTAATGCCGTTACCTGCTGGTTGCCCTCTGGGCCTTTGCAGCACTGTCTGTCTCTCTGCTCCTCTTTGACACGCCCAGACTGTTCAGAAACCGGCCATATGCGAGTCTTCCTGAGTCCGTGTGTGGCTCACAAAGTCTGCAGCAGGCAAAGGAAACACCATCACGTGTCCCACAGACGTGTCAACCAGAACTGGGTCAGATTTGAAATATTTTGAATAATTTAACACTTTAAAAGCAACCAGCAACATTCCTGCAGATCACCGATCATTTAAAAGAGGCATCTATTTTTAATTATGCTTTCAGAATGTGACTAGAAGGACGGAGTGTGGATGGACCTGTGTTTCCCTGTTGCTGAGATAAAGGTGCTTATAATTATTCATCACTGCTGGTGACAAAGCATCACACTGGAGGATATACGTAGGTTCACTCAGCACCACATTGGCTTTGAAACCTGCATTCCAGTCAGTGTTAATGTTCTGTCTTACTCACTGTACTATAGTCACCCAGCTGTGAGGGTAAGTTCCATAGCACTACTCCTTAACTCTAATCCTAGACAGCTGTAGGGTTCTTCTTGTGTTCACTTTAAAAGCAACAAGTGTAGACCCAGAAATCTGCTCAGACTGTGACTCTATAGGCCTACTGACTCACCTGTAGAAATGTCTGTGACTCTATACTGACTTACCTGTAGAAGTGACCCTCTGATACAGGTAGTCCATATCGGTTAATGACCTCCCTGAGTTCATTCTGATGAACCGTCCCATTCTGACCACGGTCGTAGTTTTTGAGTGCCTCCATGACCTGGTCAAGGTGCTCGGACAGTTTGTCCCGCAGTAACCCCTCTACCTGCACACAGGTAATCAGAGCATGGGTCAGATCAGAAAACTCAGCCATAACTGTACTGCCACCCTGAAAATGCCATCATGCTGTCCCAGCTGTGCTATCATTGGCTAATCAGCATTAGTGGAAGACTCTCATTGGTTAACTCACTGTGCTCCAGGCATCACTCTCAGTTAGCTTGTATTTCTGCTGAAGCTCCTGTGTGCTGCCACTGCACTCCTGGGTCTCTACCTGAAGAGGGCGACACCTGCAGGTCAGGGCACTGTTCTCTGACTCCACATTCTCAATCAGTTGGTGGAGTATGAATGTCTGGTTAGTCGGTTAGCTAATGGTGGGTGGAGGGTGATGGTGTTAGTATGTAGTAGGAAGAGGGTGATGATATTAGCATGTTAGTCTGTAGTGGGTGGAGGGGGATGGTGTTAGCATGTAAGCATGCTGTGGGAAGAGAGTGATGGTGTTAGCATGCTAGCCTGTGGTGGGTGGAGGGTGATGGCGTTAGCATGCTAGCCTGTGGTGGGTGGAGGGTGATGCTGTTACCGGTGGTGGGTGCAGTAGCTCCAGGATGCGCTCGCAGTGTATAACACCAGTGTGCTCAGGGTCCAGCAGGATCATCATCTCCTTAAACTGCTGCTCTGTCAGGCGACATTTCCGGCCCTCCAACGACCTCCGCAACTCCGTCCGTGTGACCTTCCCAGCCCCGCCCTGCAACAATGAAGATGTTTTAAGGGGTTTTACCAAATGCAGTCAAGGTAAAGTATCAATGGACGTTCTGTACTGTGATAGAGTATTGGAACCTCTTGTAGTCAAGAAGCAAAGAGAACAGAAGGAATGTATTATCTGAGCATCTGCTGAGTCTATGAAATCTGTGGAAGAATCGTCTGGGATCTGTTTATCTGTCCATCCTAAGATTTCAGCTTCAGCTTCTCTAGAGTCAGTGGGTTTACAAAAATGCCTAAATACAAGTTGCTAGACTCGCTGTACTACATGAAATACGACCGTCCATCCTGACCAATCCGCAAGCACCTTCATCTGCCCCGGATTGGTCACAGAGGACACCGAAGGTGACATTGAAATGGAGAATCATATTCATATCGGAGTAGTTTTTCCTTATTCGGTGGCACGATTGTACTTTTTAAGAGTTGTAATTGCGTTGGCTAGGCGCTGAAACACGTAAGCGCACATCGTGAGTCAGTGCACATTCTCTCCCCAGGGCTAGGAGAACAAACCTACTGTAAACCTGATTACTGGCTGCAGCTCCACCAGGCCTTTGTTTAATCCGGTACTCACACTGTTTATTATTAAGACAGTAGGTAACCTTTTTTTTCCTCTTCACTGTTTTATGGCATTAAAGACGGAACGTCTCCCAGAGATGTGTGACTAATATGCTTCATACAGTTTAGAAACTTGGAACAACATTATTAAACAGTAGCAACATCAAACTGCATTAAATTCTTTTCCCAAAAACTTACTGAAGGCATTACTAAAAGCTACAGACTATTACCAAAAATATGAGAGATATCATGAAGAGAACAATTTACAAAATACAAAGTTTTTTTAAATTTAAATTCTGGATTCAGGAATGAAGCATTGCAGTCTTCCTCTTAGACACAGAAGAGATCTTGTGCTGATTTTCGCCAGACCATGAAGGCCATCTGTTCCATTAATTCTGTTTTTAAACAATTATATCTTTAGATGCTAGTGAAATTTGCAAACATTACTGCAGATCACAGAAAATTTCCAGCAAAACACACTGCTAATCAAAACAAAATAATATGAAATTGAAATATTATTGTGGATATCTGTATGGATTTTGTTTACAATTGTCAGTGATTTTCATGTATTTATTTGCTATCAGAAGGATTCGGTATTTCATATTATTATATTGAATATGTGGCTGGGAAATTGTAGCACAGCAAAGTTCTCAAAGTCCAATAGGGATTACGTGCACTATATTGATGTTAAAAGTACTCTATGAGTGTTGATTTTACATTGAACACTTTGCTTTGTGGGTGGGACTTAAACTATAGAACATGCTGAGTGGGAACTATGAAACAGGTGGTAGAGTGAAAGTTTGACAGGAAGTTAGATTTTTCAGCAATCCTCACTTTATCAGATTTCAGGATGGAGCTCTTCAGCAGAGGGTAGACTTCCTGTAAGGCCTGCAGGTTCTGGAGGTTCTGCTGGGCTGTGCCTGGGCCCTGCTGCTCACAGTGCCCCCTGCTGGACCCATATGTACATACATTTTAGCTATTTAGCACACGCGCTTATCCTAAATGACTTGCACAGCTTATATTTTCATTATGCGCAATCCATTCATATAGTTGGATATTTACTGAAGCAATCTGGGGTACAACTGCATAGCCCCATCTAGGAATCAAACCCGCAACCTCTGAGTTATTAACCATTATATTGTACTGCTGCCACGATTAAACAGAATGTCTGACAGGAAGTGTACAGAATGTTGAGAATATTTTCATTGCAGTTACACAGGAGTTAATTACTGGTGTGAGCGTTATATTTAAGTTAGAGGTCAGGTTGAGCACTGCTACCTGACACACAGGTGTTCTCCAAACTGCTCTCACCTGACAGGTGATGTCTGCCTCTTGTTCTGGGTCAAATCCTTAAACTGGGCCATAAACTGGGCCCACGGTACTGGTTCTGCAACATTCAACCCAAACCTGCATCAGAAAAAGATGGAAAGTGTTAAACTGGACAGCTTCTTCATCTGTCTCTCCCTAGGGGCCAGATTCTTTTTTTTACAAGATGGGCCAGACCTTTTCCACATATAAAAAATATGAAAAATATGTATTGTAAAGGTGTAAATAAAGTAATGCTTTCTTAAATTATGAATCATAATTAGTTATTATTCAGTCATTATTGTGCTGACATTGTGCAGACCTGGCATAATATCTGATGCATCTGAATAAATCTTTGAATAAAATAGTTTCCTGCTTTGCTGTAATATAAGGGCCAGGAGAACGTCTATGGTGGGCCATCCAGTGAGTAGCCCTAGCGTAAACCTTAACACTGTTACATCAGAGCGTGTGATCGGTGGTATATTCCTTTCCAGCTTACCGGCTCGCCAAACCCTGGAACAGGAAGTCACTCATGGGGAACAGGAAGTGGCTGAGGATGGACTTCAGGTCCTCCTGGGAGACAACTCCACTGCAGGTAACGTCAGACACCTGGAGAGCCCGCCAGACATCGTCGTAGCTCAGACGCATCTGTCACAGGAAGAAATGTATTCATGACCTCATCAGGGTTGGGCTTCATCCATTTTAATTCAGCCAGTTAAACAAAGGGTTAAAAATGTCCTTCATTTAGAATGCCCAGAAGGTTCCATGAGGGGTTTTCATTGAATTAAATGCATTTCAATTCTTTTCCTTAGCTGACTAAATTGAAATGGAACTGACCCAAAAGTCTGCTTGATACGGGCAGAGCTGCAGAATTTGCTCACTGTTTGTGTCAGTGAGCTGGTTTAGAGTCCCATACGTTTCCAGCTGAGATCTTTACCTGAGCATTCTCTTGATGCTTTTTGATGTGCTGTTTTGTCAGCGTGGCCCCCCAAAAAGTGCACCGAAATGCCACATCCATACAGATCGTATCAAAGCCTGTTATTTTCCTACTGTGAGCAGCTGAAAGTGGGATTAGTTTCTCTCCCACACTGTCTTTGAAATGCCAGTGTAATGCTAACGAGGGGTGACTCCATAAGGAAGGGATAAAATACTTAGAGGGGGGTCAAACAAACTAGTTTAGTTTACTCCAGAACAAAGTACCCAGGGGCCAATGCTGCATGCACCCGGGGGCGGAGCCAGAGGGGACCATGTGACATTATATAATGTTTGTTTAGCAGATGCCCTTATCCACAGCTCCCATTTTGAAATACAATCTCATTTATTCTGTTGGATCTAAGGAAGCACGACAGGTAAAGTAAATTGGTCAATGGTGAATTACATTTCATTTTAAGTGCATACATAAGTGCATACCAAAGTTCATTGGAACAACTACAAAACACAGGTCCGATAAGGTACAATACTCATTATGCAACAGTTACTGGACACACTAAGTCCAGTTCACACAGTATGCATAAGCTAGGTCAGAAAGTTATAGCAAGTCAAACTAGGAGGCGTGACAACGAGCTACACGTCTAGATAACAATACAAGTTACAAGCGCAGATGGTAAAATGGCAGTGCCCCACCTGCAAATTTTCTTACCAGCAAACTTTGTGTTACAAACCTAGTTCCCTAACCACTATGCTACACTGCCGCCCTGACAGTCGTTGCCATGGAGAAAACCCAGTGCGCACAAGTTTTTAAAGAGCTGCTTCATCTCCCCTGTACCGTCGCTGAAATTAGTCATAATTAACAGAACCACTCTGGAGATTATGTTCTGGGCAAACGTTTTAATTAAAAATTGTCATTGCCTGTCATGTGAACGATATTTCGCCAGTTAGCGACAATATCCTGCGCCAGCTACCGCTTAACAGACGCTGGATGAGGTCCAGAACGTCTCAAAAAAGAACAGGGGGCTGAGGAGTTAATCCACTCCTGTTTTAACCCTTTAAGGTGCAAGAACATGTGATTAGAATGTTATTAACTGAACATTCTAATGTTGATATTGCAATCACTACTGGTAATCGAAGGCAATCGAGTTCTAGAACACTGAATTTTAAAAAGACATTCCAAAAAAATCTACTCTTTAAAAAGGACAGAATGCCTGATGCCTGGTTCGCTATTTCACTGAGAGGCTGAGAGATTTGGGGGTTACTGTTGAACACACAGAACAGAGAGAAATAATGGCTCACTTTATTTAGGAAGGCGTCGTGGACCTGCTCTAGCGTCAGTCCTCGGGACGGTGGGGCAACGGAGACTGGAGGTGTCCTGTCCTGCAGCTGTCTCTCGTTATCTTGACTGACAGAATCCCAGTTCAAAGCTGCAACTCAAATATTTTTCATGACACTCAAATTCACCAAGGGGAAAGATTGCTAAAAGCGTGAGAGAACACAAAATTGGTCCGTTTTGGCGTCGTGGGTTCTCTCCGGACAACTGACAGATCCTGTGTGCCGTATGGTCACACCTGACCTGGCCGTGTTCACTGGTCTGTCACACACCTTACAGGTGCAGGCTCACTGTAACTGAGTTGGGAATTTTAAAGGGGTTCTCAAAATGTACGCTACCTGACTTCACAGTATCCTGATGCTCTGACTTCCTGTTGTTTTCACAGTCAATGCTGAGTCTCTGGAGAAAATCTCGGTATGACATGGTTCCTGGGTTGTCTGGACTGTAATGGGACCAAATTCTGGAAGAACAAAAAAGACAGTGTTACAGACACCAACATCTGCGGCAGAACTTCAATTACAAAAACTTCACTACGGGAGTTACTGTAATGCATATCACCCTAGACCAACAGACTAAAGAGCCCTCTCGCTCACGCACGCACGCACGCACGCACGCACGCACACACACATACACACATACACTCACTCTCACTCTCATGTTTGCTGCTCAGTCAGACCTGTGGAACTCCTGGTTTCCCAAAGGGAGGCAGTAGCTCTCCAAGACCCTGAGCAGCTCATGTTTCTGGATCTTTCCGTCCCGGTTGTGGTCAAACAGACGGAAGGCCCGGATCACGTTCTTTAAGTTGTTCCCAATCTTTGAAAGTTTAAAACAGAAAATAAAATTCACCTCAGAAACTGAACTCGGTACTGCAGAGCAATATTTCATTTCATTATTCAATTTAAATGTATATTAATCAATCTCTGTCTGTCTCTTGCGTTCTCTCAAATTTTAATTTTCAAATTTCAAAGTGTTTTATTGGCAGGACAAGTACAGGCACTTGTGTTGCCAAGGTAGAGGGTACATAATAAAACTGCACAATATAGATGATAGATTATGGATTAGTTAAAGAAATGCCTATAACTAAAATGACAGTAAGCGATGTTAGGTGTGTGTATGTGTGCATGTCTGTATTTGTGTATGTCTGCCTGTCAGTGCGTTTGTTTGTTTTTCTATCTGTCTCTCTCTCCAGATTCAGGTGCTGCAGAAGGGAGATGTGAGTGGGTGTGGTCTCTGGGGCTGGAAACAAAGTGTGCGGGGTTTGGCTGTTGGGGGTGCACAGCGCTGAAATAAATGAGATGAGTGCAAAAACACACATCCTTAGATAATCTGTGTTTGTCTGAGAGACGCTTCCGGCTTAGCGGACGGGTGGGTGTGCAGCACAGCAGGACGTTTCCGACGCGTGGAAAATTTAAACAAACTGCGGGAGTGCATCTGACAAGCACAGTAATTACCCGTGCATAAAAAACACTTTTATTAAGCTGAAGTGCTTTAATCAGTGTAAAGGGAAAAAATGTACACCACAGCTTAGTTATAAAAAGATCAAATGAAGCAGAATTAATTTTTTTAAATGGATATAAATAATCATCACTCCCCCCTTTCAAACTTCAGAATTGGTCAGCTAATTAAAATTTGCTAAAAACACGAAGCAAAGCCGGGATAGCCTAATGTGTCTCATCTCTCTGTATCTTATTTCCAGGCCTCGTACACATGCTCTCGGTCCTCTGTGCCCCTCTCCCGGATCTGGTGGTGTTCATGGCTGTCAGCGATGCCAGTTTCCCGCTAAGCAGCTGTGCGCTGCCTGGAATAGCTTCTGGCCAATCACTGCACCTTGCTGAGAAGCACTTTCGACTCTAGCGCCATCCCATCCCAGTCAGACTTGGGTTAGTGTAATAATGATAACTTGCAGGCTGGATCACAGTTGGGCTTTATGCTCTTTGTAGAAGTTTCAAATATATGAGTACAACTGGGTGAAAAAGCCTGTCTGTAACTCTCAATCTGCGATGAACGCCTTACTGCAGTAACACACTGTGTGGTGTCCTCACAACATACTGCAGTAGCACACTGCCGTAGCACACTGCCTGCCATCCACACTACATACTGCAGTAGCACACTGTGTGGCGTCCTCACAACCTACTACAGTAACACACTGCGTGGTGTCCTCACAACATACTGCAGTAGCACACTGCCTGCCATCCACACTACATACTGCAGTAGCACACTGCCATAGCACCCTGTGTGACGTCCTCACAACCTACTACAGTAACACACTGCCATAGCACACTGTGTGATGTCTTCACAACCTACTGCAGTAGCACACTGCTTGGCGTCCTCACAAACAAGACCAGCTCAAATATGCAAATAATCAGAGGAAGGAGATGAAGTTCAACATTTGGTTGCTTCGCTTTAATTCGAATTTCCCTAATTTCCTCTGATTGATGCAACATAAACAGGGGTTTATTTTGAAGCTGTATCTCACACACTTCTGCCGTGATCCCTTCAGCTACAGGACCCCCTAAAGAGACATTTATTCTGTTTTACTCTCCCTAAAATACCTGATATTATTTGACACTAGCAGCAATGTTAAGTCTGTTGTTCTCCACAGAACAGGTTGAAAATAATCTTGTAAACCACTTGTAAAAAGCTCTAGAAATGATTTCTCTCCCATCTGTGGAGATGGGGAACGTGTGCTGCAGAATGGGCCTTTGCTGTCAGGATGAATTTAGCACGATTTTAGTCCATATTCAGACATAAAAAAGTGAGCAAGGCTGAAAAAAATAGAGCCCGTTGGGCTTGAAAGCATAGATATCCCAGTGTGTCTGGTGCTGACAAATTTCTCTTCAAGCACCTACCCCGCCCCTTTTTTTATGGTAATAAAATGTGCTCCAAAATGGCTGGATTTCAGGAACGAAGGATAAAGACCAATAAGGTCATGCAACTGAAAAACTTTAATTGAACAAATGAATGTTCCTGTAGCAATGTAACCCAAAAAGAGGCAAGAGAAATGGAAGGACCTTAGAATGCAGGCATCAGTCAGAGGGCAACAGCCGCGGTAAAACCACGCGGGTCCCGAAGGCATCGGTCTGGGAGAGAGAAACCACGCAGATCGAAGCTGATGAGAACACTGGGCTCGTGGAGAGAACTCTGAAGTCTATTTGATGCTTCTCCAGAGAACTTTGCAACCAGAAGGAACAACAGAGGAGAGATGAAAGGAAAGAAGATGGGGGGCAGGTAGAGACGGCAGGTGAGTTTATTTGCCTTGGGGCTGTCTTTGATTCTTAAACCTCTCAACAAACTACCAAGAAACTCATAAGCTTCTCCACAACAACACTCAAAATAACCAAAGCTGAGTAGTATATTAACCAAGTAAGTATTGTTAATACTCCTAATGCGTATTAACCATATTGTGGTACATATTAACTAGGATATTTCTCTGTAGTATTACAGAAAATGCCCAAGTGCTAGCTAAACAAGCTTTGAAATCCTCCAAGTGTTCTAAGGTGTTGATGGGTGGCATATGTGCAATATCAAACACATTGTAGTTAGGCCCAGTATTGTGACAAGTACCATTTGCAGAACAGTTCCAAATGATTCGTACAAATAGCACAATGTGTTCTCGGGCTTATGGGAAGACGCGTGACCAAGGCAACAGTTTCCGCTCGGATGCCGAGACGTTCTTGCGGTTGACGCCTCTCTTGACATGCACAGGTCTCCCCCGCGTGTCTGGCTAAACGTCTCCTGTTTTTAATGAAATATTGACACGTGAAAATGCATGCAGGTTGCACATGTGCGTGGGATATCTCATCAGATGTAGGTACATCACTCATTAGCACAAACAGCTGTGCTCTCTTCTCAGAATCTCCAGAGAAAAAACACCACCGCCCGTTTTTCGGTTGCTAACAGGCGAAAGCCATCACATTTCCCCCTGAAATGCACAAACTGATGCTCTAAAATAATGTTAAAATATGCGTCCTCAAACAGCTTCAGATACGGAAAAGTGTTTTGATTTAAATTATAATAGTACATTACTGTAGATAATGGATATAATCTATTATCTCTCCATCATTTTCCTTCTGCAATTATGATGGTTCAACAGATTTTCAAAATAAATTATCCATATATTTCCTTTGGTTCTGTAGGATTCACACAGCGCATCCCATTTTAAAGTCCTGAGCACCATAGATATGTCTGCAGCATAGATGTTGTGAGGCACTATTCTATGTTCTTCTATGATATCTGAGGTCCGCAAGGTAGACAGAGAGCCACTGCATTTGCATGGTAAAGCCGAGCAGTGTGTAATACAGAGAGATGTGTCCATACATGTTGTACCACTGTAACGTAAGACTCGCTGAATGTAAAATCTCCAAGGTATTTACTGTATCTGCACACTGATTTAATTCAGTGCATTTTCCATTTAATTACTCAAAACTAATATCTGGAACATGTGAAAAGCACATGCTCTCAGACCTCCCACACTGCCCTAATTCCCTTTCATACAAATAAACACATTTCGTTGAAAAATACTGAGGTCAGTATTTACATATCAGTCATTAGTTAATGGTTTTTATTTCTGGAACCGAAAGACTCCAAATGGTAGTAATATTTGTAAAACACTGTGTTACTATGTAAACTGACTAATGACTATCCAATCACAACCCTGGAGGGTTTTTTTTTTTTGATAGGAAAAAAAGAAGTCAAACCTTGTCTCTGAGGCAGTGCTGAAGTTCTTTCAAGGTCATAGGCTGCTGTCGGCTCCTTGGGTGGAACCTTGGAACAGGGGCAGAGATGGGGTGCCAGGTTCAGATTTGGGGTCAAACCCATCCCAGCATGAGTTATCTCCATATCCAAACATCAACTGAGGATTGTTTTCATGGTGGGGTTGAGTTTCAGGTTTGGCTATGAAGCTTCTGGAAATTGTGCTGTGTGTGCATGATCCGGTACATGAGGCAGTCACCTCTGACTGCAGCTACAGCCTCAACTGGGCACTACTATTCACATACATACTCAACAGATGGCTGTCTAATTACACACGCGGCCACACACACACACACACACACACACACACGCATGCATCAGGGTCAATTCCATTTCAGTTTGATCATTCAGGAAATGAATTTACATTAATGAATTGACAATGCCCATAACGTTTTATAAGGGTTTTTCAAGTAATTCATTGAAATGCAATTAAATGCTTGTGTTGAAATTGTGTTGTCCCCAAGTTCTTTTGGGCAGTACACTGTCCTTGTTTACCTGTCCAGGTAACGGGTGGGGTTACAGTACCTGCTCCGTGCAGTGGGGGTTCTGCAGTGTCTCCTCAGGAACTCTGTGTAGGCCACACTCCCATTGTCTCTCCTCGGAGCCTGTAAAACACCCAGCATGCTGTGAGTCACGGCCTCTAGCTCCTCCCTAATGTATGCACTATGTGGCTGCACATCAGCGTTTGATTGGCCGTAGCACCCGAGTGCAACGCATAGGGGTACTACGCTGAGCAGAGGGACCCGCATGCAAGTGATTAATCACCCACACTACAGAACCAGACCCTCAGGCCCAAAGCCAACATTCAAAGTCTGTCAAATATGACTGTATTCCAGAAAGGTGTTCAAACACCACCGTATCTAAGGCAAAACCAGCTCTTGAAAGAGGCTTTGTTTGGTTAGCATGTTTTCGCTATGAATGAAGATGCCCTGGTTGTGTTGTAGCTGTGCACATGCATTTTTATTTTGGGACATTTAAACTGAGTCATTTAGCTGAGAACCTTCAATAGTGACTTGCTCAGTGCAAAATCAGTGTCTCAGTTGACAGGGTTATTACACAAACATGAGCCCCCTCTTCAAATGCTTCTTTATGTCCAGGTTTACTTTGCCCCTGTACCAATATTCAATATTTGCATGTTCCTTTGGTTTTCAGAGGAGATATTTGTTTTCCTTGTGTGTATCGGTGAATTCAGTCACTTTAATTATTGTTTTAAAATGTGCTCTCATGTGAAAAGTGACTACTTCTAATGCTCAATAACTGATCAGAATAAAAAATGAGATCCTGTTCTGCATCTGGTGGTGCTCTGAGAGGGAGAGAGAGAGAGAGAGAGAGAGAGAGAGAGAGAGAGGGGGAGATAGAGATAAAGAGAGAGAGAGATGTGTTTGGCATCCCGCATCTCAGTGCTAAATGCTCATCTGTCAGATGTACCCAGATTAACAGCTGCTGCTGCAGAAGCAGTCTTTAAAAAGTAAACTTTCAACGACTCGAGAAAAAAACCAACAAAGTCGGGGTGTGTTTTTTTTTTGCGAGTGGATGAGCCAGGAGCCGACAGCACGCAGTGGAGCTGTCAGTCTTGAGCAGCGAGACAGAACACAAAGGAACAGACAATTACAGTCATACGGCACAGTGACAATGCCGCAGCAACAAAACACCGTCCTGAGGAACATATCTATCAGTGCCTCACACATCCTGATGAACAGATCTATCAGAGCCCCACACATCCTGATGAACAGATCTATCAGTGCCACACACATCCTGATGAACAGATTTATCAAAGCCCCACACATCCTGATGAACAGATTTATCAGAGCCCCACACATCCTGATGAACAGATTTATCAGTGCCCCACACATCCTGATGAACAGATTTATCAGTGCCCCACACATCCTGATGAACAGATCTATCAGAAACCCTCACCCATATTACTGATATGGTGGTGGTGGTAGTGGCAGTAGTAGTAGCAGCAGCAAAAGTAACGCTAGTAGTAGTGTTAGTGCTGGTATTAGCAGTTTTAGTGATAGTAGTTGTACTAACTGGCAGTAGTATTAACAGATGTGGTGTCCCCACCTGGACTATATAAACAGCTGATATTTGAATTTATTTTTATTTTTTTTTGCTCTTTTCACTGAATATTTTTAGGTCTTTGCTTAAACAATAGAATATGAGTTGTCATATTTTACTGAAGCATCATTGCTTTTGTCTAAATAAAAGCTGCAAGAAAGCACTGTGATTATGTGCAGGAAGCATTTTAATTGTGAGGAGAAAACGTAATCTCGTAGACGAAGCACCATCGTACTGTGGAAATGCACAGACTGTAATGCAGTTGGGAAATTCAACAGGGACGGAATTTGGAGACAGTTTTAAGCCCCGTGTAGCGTTGTGTTTTCTTTCCAATGTAAGGAGTGACAAGCAGGAGGAAGAGCTAAGATATCATTGTGTGGTGTCACAATGCGGACAGGAGGGTCTGCTTAATGCTTAAATGCAAATGTATGTGGTGTCTGGGACAAAGAGAAGACAATGGCGCAAACCATCTGTACTGACAGAGATTCCAGTCCAGGCCAAGTGCGACTACCCATTAGTAATGGCATAGGTGTCATGCTACTTAAATTCTCAGCTGACACACGATTTGTTTCAAAGGACGGCCTGTCTATGGTGCTGAAATTCGTGCTTGTTTTTTCTACCAATTGCTTTGTAGAACGGATGCAATTACATCATTTCACTCAAATCTTCAGTAATCCAACCATGTGTGAACTTTGAAAATGACCTACTGATCCAGCCTTTAGCCTTCCCAGCTGCTTCTCAGCAAATTGTATTATTAAGATCTATAAATCCGTTTTGTGGAATCTTTCCATTTTATGTGCTTGATCTGAAGTCTAAACTTGTCTTTTATTGCCACCCTCTGGTTGAATCAGAGAATGGCATGCCTGTGGTCAGCCGTCTAGGTGGATCACTTGGTGTTCAAACTGTTTTTTCCACAAGGGGTCTAACACAAGTATTATGACTGTTTAATGGGTGATCTGGGACTCGACTATACCCCAGGCAATCCCACCCTCTATAGAGCCTCTACAGGAGAGCTTAGTTTACAGGAGACCTGTCGGATGGAGCATCATGTAGACCTGTAGGAAGGAGGCTCGGGTAAATACATAGGATGGAGCCTCAGGTAGACCTGTAAGATGGAGGCTCAGGAAGACCTTTAGGATGGAGGCTCAGGTAGACCGGTAGGACGAAGTCTCAGGTAGACCTGTAGGACGGAGGCTCAGGTAGACCTGAGGGATGGAGCCTCAGGTAGACCTCTAGGATGGGGGCTCAGGTAGACCTGAGGGATGGAGCCTCAGGTAGACCTCTAGGATTGAGCCTCAGGTGAACCTGTAGGATGGAGGCTCAGATAGGCCTGTGGGCCAGAGGCTCAGATAGACCTGTGAGATGGAGATTCAGGTAGACCTGTAGAACAGAGGCTCAGGTAGACCTGTGGGATGGGTACAGGTGAGTCCCCCAGAGCAGAGTTCTCTCACCTTGGCCAGCAGGGCTGTAAACTGCGGCTGCGTTAGCGGGAGAATGAATCCCTCGATGACGCGGCGGAACTCTCCTTTAGTGACGGTGAAGTTCCCCTCAGTGTCCAGGGCCCGAAACGCTGCCCTCAGGATCCCTTGCTTCTCCTGCACCCCGCGAGCGATGGCTTGATCCACCTGCACCCCCGAAAGTGCCTCGTTTGGGACAGACCTGACTGAGGATGCTGGGAGAGCAGAGCTGGGTCACCTTCTGGGTCTCATTATTATTTTACACTTCAACCTTTTAGACACTGTTACAATAGGATTACTGTGTGTGTGTGTGTGTGTGTGCGCATGTGCGAGTATGTTTGTGTGTGTGTGTGCATACAGTCTATACATGTATGTGCATGTTTGTGTTGATGATATCTTGGTCTTGTAGACAGTCTTCATTTCCTGGTTTATGACTTACTGGATTCTGACTGGCTGCTGTTGCGCCCTGAGTCTCTACCAGGCTCCCCACCTTCAGGGTTGAGAGGGGTGCCCTGGGGTTTCGGAAAACAGTTCGGACTCGGGGTGGCCTGGGGTTTTGGAGAGCTCTGTGGTCTCAGGGTGCCTTGGGATTTTTGAGGGCTGTGGGGTCTTGGGGTGCCCTGAGCTTTTAGAGAGCTCTGAGGTCTTGGGGTAACTCCCATCGCCCGACACTGAGGACCCAGGTTTGGAGGAACAACTGCAGCCATTTCTGTTAAAGAAAGTGTGCAGAGGTGACATTTACAGGTTCTGTTCCTGTAATCACCCATTCCCTCCTCCTGCTACCCGCATTAAAACCGTCACCCGAAGTTTATGATGTTGTGCGATATATAAAAGCAGAAGCTCTTCTGCCGTGTTTTGATAAAATATTTGCAAAGGACGGATCTCATGAGATCCTGTGGCGCGAGGTAATACCAGCAGGAAAAATACAGTGACTACATGATTTTATCAACTAAATAATGTTTAATTGTTATATTATTTGACGTGCCATTGGCGTTTTAGATTGAACAATGAAAATAAATATAAATACAATTAAATTTGGTCACTAAGAGCGATGTAAACAGGACGAGTTACAGCCGTCTCGCCTGGCCCTCCCTACTTGCCGAGTTACCTCTTTATCGCTAGTTGTTCAGCCCTGAACAGACAGCTCAAGTTATGGTTCGCCTTAATCGTTTGATTGAAGGGTAGAGTTGCGTGTAACTACATTCCATACATGACAATGCAAACATTAAAAACAATTAATAGTAACGTAAACAGAGAAAGACAATCTTGTTTTTTAAAATGAACCAGTTATGGATTAAAACTCATTTCGAATCTGCCTTTAGCTTAACCGTTAAATTACAGATTTTGTCATTACAATTTTTATCAAAGGTCGTTTTTTTCTTGTTTTTCATTTAAATTATTCATTTTTAGCGTTGTTTTGATGTAATGGCAACAACCCCTTCAAACAGTCATTGTGCCAAGCTGATTAAGAATTAAAACGCCTGTGTGTGCAACAGTCGTCTTTCTGATCCATCCACATTTGGTGTTACTAATCTTCTGTGATTAAAAATTGTTTGCTTTTCATTTTCAAGTTAAAATCAAACACAATTAATCTACTGAAAAGCAAAAACAACATTTACACACATTTGTTGTTTTGTTTGAATGGCAAAGCTACAATGTTTTAATTAAACATTAGCTGGTAGATTAGTTTATGTAACAATTATAAAATAATCATGATTCGAATATTTTGCAGTGCCTTTCTTGCAAGACACTTAAGGGGTGGTGCGGAAATATTTGGTAACAATACTTACCCTGTCCCCTTCTATAATACAGCAGGAATTTATTAATAATTTCTCGTCTGATCTGTTCCACGGACGTCTCTCTGATTTCCGCGCGCCTGCTGCTCTCCTCGCAACCAGCGAGACGCTCCGTGGTTGCCGCAGAAACGGCCTGGCCGCCTTCAACCATTGCTGACTCCGCCCGGTATTGTCTGTGATTGGCTGAAAGTTTCCACACTGAATTACGACCGACGTTCCTCCAACCACTCCTTTCTGAACCAAACATTCTTCGCTACTTTCTTTCTCAATTAAAACTGTATAAATACGAATAATGATTTTTAAACAAACAAAAATCCCGACAACAGCCTATTGTAGAGGATTTCCATCCTCAAGTATAAGCAGGTGATCTTAATTGTAGCCTATACCTTTTTTCCCATGAATTATCATTTCCTTGGAAAAAGAGCATATATGGCTTTCTGATTCTATGAAGTTTGGTCTTGAAACAAAACTACCTGAAATCATTTAGGTACATTATTTTGTTATTTACTATGAAATATCCTCAGATTTCACAAAATGAGTTCAAATTCAAACTTTTATTAGGGGAATCCCTTGACAACCTGCCAACCCCAATCCCCTCCAATGTTCAAGCCATTATTGCGCCCCTGCCAGTTTGGACTCCAGCTGAGATTGGAGAGGGACCTTTTAAAAGGGCAAACTGGAGAGTGAAGAGAGGGGAGGTACGTGGTATCAAGTGTACATATGGTTTCCTGGGGGCAGCCATTGGTCTCTGGAGGATAATGGGCCGGGTCTAAAGACAAAGATGGGCAGATAGTGGGGGTATGTGTGTAGAGAGGTAGTTGTTAATTCTGCTGTTTAACTGTGTGCTGAGTCCTGCATTCCAGTCTGTGAAATGGGGTATCCTGCCTGTAAACTGGGGTACCCAGCTGTGCTTGCCTTGGTTGTCTTCCACATATATATGGGTGGGGTTACAGTACCTGCTCTGTTCAAAGCCAGCGCACCCAAACATGCTTGTTATGGGGGAGAAGTCGCAACTCTGGACCTCTTGATGGGGTCTTGTTGACGGGAAAAGTGAAACTGTTGCAGGAAAGTGCATTCCTTTTTAACAAGAAAAAAAAACTTGTAATGTTTTGCATACTGTTTTACATTGAGGTTTGTGTGTCTATCTTGTGTTGAGGAGAAAGCATCTACTTTCTGGCCAGGGTCAAGGAGGGCAAAAGAGTGGCGAAAGCCAACATGGGTGTTCGGGTTTATAGCGGGGAGTACTCTCGCGTGCCTATTACAATTATGCCTGTGGCGGTGTCATATTACATGAGCTTAGGGATATTTGGTGTGAGCTAGAATTCAACTTTGCTGTGATGTGCTCACACGTGGCAAGAGTTCTCTTTAAAACTCCGGTTTAACCCGATGTGGAGTCCGGTCAGTGTACCGATTTTAGTGTGCTGATATTTTTTAGAACTTGTGGTTTGAGGTGCATTATTCTTAACTTCAACACTGGAACAAACCAGTAAAAAGGCAGTGGCTGCTGTGAATGTTTTGTAGTATTAGGAATCCAGTGCCAACTCCTACATTCCACAATAGACACAATCTAGGTTTATTACAATATTTTATGCCAGTCATCTGGAATCATCCTTGCACCCTACTATGTTTAGGTTTTGATAGGAGAATCTGGTATTAATGTGTCGTCTATATTCTGAAATTGTTCTATTGTTTTGTATTATCAGTAGGCTATTATTCTTATAATCAACTGTTCTATCAATGACACTTTTCCAAGTAAGCCTGCAGTTACATGTTGTCTGGTTCTCTCTGGTATGTAATGTTGGGTGAGAGGATAGGCAAGTATGAGAACTGAGACTTGCCAGTATAACCCAATCAGATTTTTGTCCATTGAACCACACACCAATCTCTGTGCACCAGCGCTGAGGAAACATCTTTATTTGAAAATCAGCAAGCAAAAGAATCTGTTTAATGAACCAAGGACAATATAAAAATAGGACTTAAACTCCAGTGTTCTTGTGGAAGAGACAGCAGGGGTACACATCGAGCTCTGATATGTTTCAGAATGTTACACCAATCTGCTCATGTTTACGTATATGCATGGGCAATTCACTTGCATTTTTTTTTTACACAAAACCCATAAGTACAACGGAAGCTTCGTCAAAATGAACACTGTATGTTCTGTATAAATGCCCCTCGGCAGTATGACGTGAGAATCACCTGGCATTCCCCACGCTAGTGGGGGTTATGCATAGAAAGATGGGGGGGGGGGGGGGGTGGTTGTCAGTAGGACTGATTTTAAAAATGGTCCGATAAGCACAGACCGCGATAAAAGGCGAAGTTTAAGCAGACGCAGTGATAGCAAATGTCTGTAAAATTCTAGAGCCACAATGTCTAAAGCATGCACAGACAGTGCATTCAACATCACCAGGAATGGCTGAAGCAATGGGGGGCTATATATGGGACTTTTCCCTGAAAAGGTGTATTAAAACTTTAGAACTGTTATTAAATCTCTAACTCGCTAAAAGTGAATGCTCCTGTTAATTTGAAGGTACAGGTGAGCATACCTGAGGAAAGGTGGTACAGGGCCATGTAAATCTGTCAGTAGCAGTAACTATGTGTGGTCAGTAGCTGGTCGTGGTAGGAAAAAGCAGACCAGACCTTCCTGTGCAGAACTGACCAACCCTGAGCAGTTTATCCTCTACTGGCACGTTATGTTCTCATAAGGTTTGCCTGACGTTGCTGCAACATTTTCTCTGAGAATCTGTGTGTGCTAGATCTGTACATCACATGGAACATCAACCTCAAATACTCATTCAGAGTCATGGGAGGTGGCTTTACACAAAATACTGTAGTGTACACACTGTACGTACATACAAAGCAAGGATAATAGTAATCCATCAAGCAATAAGAGCGATATCCACCATCCAGAGAGATCTGTGTCACCATGATTGAAGCCTCATTGTACAGGCACAGATTCAATAGACACCAGATACTCAGCTACTGTGTTCCGTCCTCGCTGCTTCTGACCTACAGTAGATTCTGGTTGATAACAGGGGTTTCTAGTGCTGTCATTGGGCATGCTCGATGAGGGGCTCCTGGCCGGCAGGTGATGTCATGCCCTTTCCGATCTCATCCCGGCCCATAGTACTCAACCAGGACACACCTGTTAATGAATTGTAAAAGATGCCTAAAATTGGTTCAACGACAGCATGTCAGGATGTTCAGCTTTACAAATGTTAGGAACACAGAGCTGAGTATCTGGTGGGATTTTAAAATCTGTGGTGTGGGACTGGAGCCAGGGATGGGAGGGACTCATACTGGGAAGAGTTGGGGTGGAGTCTGTAGGATTAGGGGTGGAGTCTGCAAGGTTGGGGAGGAGCTTGCAAGGTAAGGGGTGGGGTCCGCAGGGTAAGGGGTGGAGTTTGCAGGGTTGGGGTGGAGTCTGCAGGATAAGGGGCAGAGTCTGCAGGGTTAGGGTCAGGGTCTTTAAAGACCAAAGTCAAAGCTAAGATCAGACTCTCCCATTTTTTCCTGGTACACTGCATCAAACTTGTCGTTCATGGAAACAGTGAAGATGTCTTTCCACAGCCCCACACGCCCTGGTGAAGGAGGAGAAAGAGAGAAACGTTTCATTTGAGCTGTAGCATGAGGACAAAACAAATGTTGAAAGGTGATTCTTTAGACAAAAACCAGCAAAATGGCAAAAATACTTCTACTTCTTGTTCTGATTCTCTTAACTGTGGTATCGGTTTTCTCTGACCCTTTCCTGAAATTGAGTGTTGCTCTACTCACCTTCCTGAGAAACTATGGGACCTGCATTAAAGTTCCTACTGAGAGTGCTCACTGCACCAGCACCAGTGTGGTCATGAGTCAGTGCACTAAAGACAAAAAAGGGGCAAAGAAAAATAACAAAAACCATAGTAAAACCACACAGAAAATGAAACACGGAAAAGAAAGTACACAGGAGTGACTAGCAACATTTGAACTTTAAAGGCACACAGCAAACATTGTAAAACAAACAATGAAACAAAAACTGTGAAACAAAAAAAATGTTTGAATTAATTGAATTCTCACTCGATTTTTTTTGGGCCTTGTGCAACTCTGACCTTTAATTCTCCATGTCAGCCGTAACTATACCTATTAACCAAAAGGTGGCAGCAGAGGGAGAAAAGCAAGGTTGGTTCTTAAACAGAGCTCATAAGAGTGACACGGTCCTTCACTGAACTGACTGACGTGAGCTCATACCCCTGCAGGCAGACAGAGCATCGGAGCCACAGCACTGCTCGATCAGCTGGTGACAGCTCTCCACCAGGCTCTCCTGCTGCACCTTATCACAGGCCACGCCCAGGAAGCGCGCCAGACGTCCCACCAGCGTGTCCAGGTCCTGTGGGGGAGTGGGAGGACGCACACGCACGTGAACACACACATTACATTACAGACATTTAGCAGACGCTATTATCCAGAGTCACTTTACACAGCTGCAGCATTTTTCCATATCGATTTATACTATTCGCTGAAGCTATTCAGGTAAAGTACGATGCTCAAGAGTAGGCTGCAATGGCAGTGTCTTACCTGGGATTCAAACCAACAACATTCTGGTCACAAGCTCAGTTCCCTGACCACTAAAATACTCATCCACTAACTCACTCACTTGTAGAACAGAGGAGGTGAGGATTTAGAAACTGGGGTAATGCAGACACATGCTCCATTTGCTTTAGTACCTTAAACATGTCTTCGTGTTTCAAGAAGAGAACATTGGAGTCCATGCGATGTTCCCAGAATTCCTGAACATGCTCGAACCAGGAGCCATACCCCACTGCAGGGAAGATCACACAGAGGTAAGCGAGTTCAGAGTCCTCTGTAGCACCCATCCCTGCATACTCAACAATAACTCCACAGGTACTTTGCCAAATTTCTCTGTGAAGTGCAACACCTGTTTGAAGTGTTTGTCTGTTCCACAGTAATGTGCCTGCAGCCTGGAGAGCCCAGGTGAAGGCAGGAGGAGCAGACTCACGTTTTTCATTCATGAACCTGCGGCAGAACTCCTGGAAGGTGCCCCTGTAGCTCATGGTCCTGAGGGAGCGGTGGAACTGGTAGTAGGACACCACCAGGTCTTTGGGGTTCCTGGCCATGTAGATCACCTGTGGAACACACAGGTCAGCATGTGGGCTCTTTAACCCATTGAGTGTGGCCTCATTAAGACAGTGTGTGTTATTATTATTATTATTATTATTATTATTATTCATAATAAACCTTTATTTAACCAGGTTAGTCCCGTTGAGATTCAAAAATCTTTTTTTCAAGGGAGACCTGGCCAAGAAGGCAGCAGCACAAAAAGTTACAGACAATATAAAACCATAAACATAAAAACATATATCCAAAGCAAAATGTGTGAAAGAGCATAACAGAGGAATAAGAGAGCAATACAAAAGCAGAAACACAGAGTAAGTGCAGTCAAAAGCTAGATAACAGCTTATTCAAAGCAATGACAATTTCCGAGTGACTTTGTGTCCATAGCCATAAGTGTGTGGCCTCATTAAGCCAATGTGTTGCCTGGTTAACCCAGTGGGTGTGACCTCATTAACCCAGTAAATTATGGCCTTGTTGACCCCGTGCGTGCCGGCTCACCTTGCCCTCTCCATTGTGCATGGCGGAAGGGAGGAAGCGGTAGGGCAGGTGACTCTTTATCAGGCGCGGTGACGTCAGCTCCTGCAAGGACAGGGCATGTTAACAATCTTGCCAGGAAGCTGAGGTCAAAGTTGGGCTATCTGTACATAAACAAAACATCTTTATTTTGCAGAAAGAGAGCAATTGAGGCAGTCTTTTTCTCTGTTTCAAACTATGTCATTTATATTCATGCAGCCACTACCACCCATAAACGTATAGATGCTATATACCACTCTGCTCTAAGATTCATTACAGATGAGAAATATAGCACACATAATTTATAGCACACATCAATCTTTATGAAAAGATTGGGTGGCTCCCTCAGTTTGTGAGACGAGATCAGGATTGGTATGTTTTTTTTCCAGAAAATTCTGATTAGCTCATTAAAGCTCAATAAAGAGAGTCTGAGGAAGAAACAGTGAGTTTGGGTTGCCTTTTGAAGGGACCCCACATTTCTGTAGATGGTTCTTCTTTTCTCCCATTTTGACCAGTGATGTCAGTCATTGCCTCTTTCCGTCAGTTGCCCACAGCTGAATGCGCACAGTCACTGGGACAGAGCACCCCTCATGCACCGCTGAACTGTGGCATGTCTGGCTCTTGATTGGCTGCGAGGGTGGAATTGGAAGGTTGTGAGCATGCAGGATGGTACCTGGATGATGTCCAGGCCCGGTTGGGGATACTCCAGAACTGGCAGCTGCTCGTCGATGTTCATCAGCCCTATCTCATCCAGGTCTGCCCCCTGACTCACCAGATACACCAGCTCCTGCAACAGACTGGTCCCTGAGAAGAGGGGAGGGAAGGGGGAGAGGGGGAGAGAAAGTGAGAGGGAGAGGGAAGGAGCAGGTTTGTGCAGAATAATAGTCAGTCAGGCAGCATGTTGTTATGGAGTATAAACAGTAATTACAGACTGCATATCAACCAGTAACTCAGTGCTGCTTCCAGCCAATCACAGGCTATTTCCCTTTGATATTTTTTGTCAATAAAGGCAGTAGGTAAGGGTAGGACAGGTGTGAGTGCAGGACAGGCATGATGTAGGACAGTGTTGAAGTATGCTTCTCCTATATACTTTTAATGTTTTTAAATTTCTGCTTATTAAAGATCAAGAATATAGTTAAATGTATATGATTATGTGAAGATCGATGAAGAACAGCAGGTGTTCTGTGTTACGTCTAAGAATTTGTAACTAAGGAAAGACAGTGGCCTCTTTGTACACTGATGCATACGACCTAGAGAATCTTTGAACCCCAGTTGCAGGAGGAAAATTGTAAACATTTACTTATTGGAATTTTGTAAGTAGCTTATGTTGGGGAACAGCCTTGGGCAGAAGACCTCTGAGTTGCAAGAGAAGAGAAAGGACACACCGACTTACAAAGAACTGTTTTGCTATATCTAGAAATTGTACAGATTATATTCTATTAAAATGAATACATGCAAATCAAATTAATAACAGCAATAGTAATAAAATAAACATATTCTGTTAGAAAATGCTGGTGTGATTGTATATGCGTTAAATATTTCATTTGGATCACAGCATGTATTGAATGCATTTAAAGTGCATGTACTTTGGAACCGGAAGACTAAACAATTGTCAATCATGAGAACAAATACTTGTTATTCAAGTCACGGATATACATACCTCTGTAAGTGTGTGTGGTGAAATATCTGTCATTCATTTAAATGTAAAATTATATAATAGTTATTGTTAAACTAGCTGGTGAAACATAAGTGTGACCTAGGCTGGGATTGGTTGTTTTAGAGGGAAGATACATCATGGTAGAAGGAGATCTGATTGTATAAAAAAGGATGTAAACGTAATTTGGAGAGCTCTCTGTGTGTCTTTATGGTACTGGAGACCTCTCATAGGCCTATGTAAAATAAACAGATTATTAGAAGAAAATAAAAGATTATTAGAAGAAATCATAGTTTCTAGTCTTTCGTCTTACATCGCCGACTCACCCACCGAACCTAAGAGGAGGTTCTCCTCCACAACAGGTAAGAGTGTAGGTCAGGTGTGAGTGTACGATAGGTGTGTAGGATAGGTGTGAATGTTGGACAGGTGTGTGTAGGATAGGTGTGTTGGATAGGTGTGAGGGTAGGATAGGTGTGAATGTAAAACCAATTGGCTGAATGGCCCTGGGGTAATTACTGTAAAAAAAACAGACTTTACTGCAGCCCTCCCTGCCCTAATGCAAACAAACCCATTTCTAAAATAGCCTAACTTCATTTCTTAACATTCTGAGAATGGTGATTGGGTGCTTCACATGTATACATTTCAGCAGACCCCTTCCTACCCAATGTTTCAGGTCTGTGTCCAACAGAACCAGAGGAATAAGGGGATCCTGATTGATAGAGGCCTGGTCAAGGGGCAAAGATAAGCATTGTGAAACGGGCGCATGACTCCGAGGTCAGAGTGTTGGTGAGAAGGAAAAATACAGGAAGCCAATATCTGATGATGACAGAAATGCATAAAAGTCCATCTCACAGGAAGTTATGTTGAGACTCACTCCACATACTGTGTGAAGTTGTCATGTTTCTGTTGTTCCTTCAGTTTTGTATTTCTGTTCGATCCCTCATTGGTTTCCCCTGTGTTAATTGTGTTATTGTTTTCAATTATTTAATCATTGTTTCTGTTCATCCCTTCCCTCTCTTGTTTGATTATGTATTGAGTTCACCTGTGTCTGGTTTATTTAAGTTCTGTGTTTCCCTGACTCGGGTGCTGGTCCCTTGTGTTTCTGTGTGTATTGCTGCCTGTGTGTGTTCTGCCCTGGCATTTTGGTTCCCGCATTGTATGTTCCTGTGGCTTCGAGTATTTCAAGGATTCCGAGCTTGTTTATAACGTTTTCAAAGTATTTTGAGTTCCACAGCATGTTTTCTTGTTTCTTGAGTTCCTCGTGTTTTCTGTTCTTAAGAATTTATGTGAGTTTGTGATTTTGCCCCTCGTGGCCTTTTGTTTGTTCCCTGTTCGTTTATAGAAGTAAAGCCTTTGTTTGAATTTTCCTTTTGACGCCTCCTGGGTTTTTTCCCCACTCTGCATCTGGGTCCATTCTCCCGAAATTCTGACAGAAGTAGACTCTCCTGCTTGATCTTGCGTAAAATAAAGAACGTTCATTTAAACACAGCAGCGTCTTGTGTCCAGACAGTAAACACAGCAGCATGTTGTGCTTGACACAGCAGCGTCTTGTGTCCAGAAGAGATAGTGCTTGCTCACTGAAAATTTCCACGACAACCATCTCACAGGATCAGAGCAGGGAGAGGGAAAGAAAGCACAGCTCCTTCTTTAAATAGCCCTAGTGTATTAGCCCTATGTTTCATAATAGTTCAACTATAATATTTCATAAGCAATATTATTCAGCCACCTTGCCGAGAATTTGCTCATTTTATTTAATGACTTATAGACAGTACTTTGGCATTTTTGCATGCTGAAAACATGTTTTTGTTCAGACAGGTTTCGCAGCAACATACTCAACTACTGATTAACCAATGTGCATATAACGTGCAGCAGGGCATATGATACGTAGATGATATAGGTTGCATCTTGTTGTGGCGTAACTGGGGCTCACACTCACACCGATGGGCCAATGGGATAGACTAGCCCTTCCGGGGGAAGTGGGGGACACATAAACCACGATGGGTCTAGTGTTCCCGAGAGAGGGAAGGGGAATTATAGACTTGATGGAAGCTGAAGAGTGAACTGGAATGCTTTGTAGCGGTTCAGTGGTAAACAGGTACATACATGTCATAAATACAGTACTGCGCAAAAGTCTTAGGCACCCTAGATTTTTAAATATAACATATAGTATATATTTGGTCTTAGATGTTTATTTTTTTTCTTCATTAGTGTGTCAGTAGAAAAGAGCAAATTTGAGATTTCCAAACATGAATTTTCCAAAAAATGAAACTGGCAGTTTCTGAACAGAGGAAAAATAAATAACATCTCTGGTTTTGAATCACACCAGCCAAGGGAAAACACGCGGTCCCTTCCCCTCCAGCTACAAACCCTCATTGGTCTAGCTGTGAGGTGTTTACACTCTCTTTAGCTGAATAAAGCAAATCTGATTGACTACAGCCCTGCCTCATGGACAGTATGATTCTTTGTGAGAAACTATAACATCCACGACACCAAAATGCATCAGTTTCATTTTGCACCATTAAAGGGCTTATTTTGCAGCCGTGTGATCCAGACCTTTTCCTTTTGCGATCTTATATTGTCCTGTATCTGAAAAGCACCGGATTGGCCTTTTGATTGGCACATGTGCAGTGAGCACCTTTTTGAAAATGTAGGGTTCCATCATGTCAGAGAGCATAAAACCTCACCAAAAATTGAACAACTTTGCTCTGAGGATAAAGACACTTCAGCCAGATGCACTGAGGTACCCGCTCAACTCAACTAGACTCTATTTGACTTTTTTGGTTTTCCATTGAGCAAAAGTTGTGGATAATACCTGGTACCCGGTACGTTTTTTTGGTATCACCTCCATCGAGGTTCCAAGCAGGCTGAGGCGATACCACAAGGTGACGTGAAAACACTGCATGTCACGTTGAAGATGACGTCATGGCAGTTTTTAATGCGGCATCGCTATGATGACCAGCTTCATTTACGGGGGTACTATCTGCAGTGTAAAACGAAGTACCTGGTACCAAAAGTGAGTAGAGTCGAGTAGAGTCGAGTCGAGTTGAACCGGTACCATGCGGTGGAAAAGCGGCTTAAGTGTGGTGTGCATGGTTGGAACTGAATGTACACAGTGTGAAGAGTGTGAATGTCTTGGGGACTGGCATTGGTGATTGGAATGTGTGTGTGTGTTTGTGTGTGTGTGTGTGTGTGTGTGCGTGTGCGTGTGCGTGTGTGTGTGTGAGTGGTGTGGACTGGATGGGTGTGTCTAATCCTGTTAAAGTATTAAAACATATGCGGCTACGTGTGTAATGTGGGTGTAGGGAGTTAGGCTGTGCAGTAACCAATCAATCTACAGATTATTTGACTTTGTGAGTGAAGGTCACCATAGTTTGACTGTGCTGTGGTCATTCAAGTGCATGTAGAAAAAAAAATTACTGTAGCTTCTGATTTAGCAATAATCAGTTGCCTGTAGTCAACTGTTATAATTTTCTTATGCTGTAACTAAGTGGTTTTGCAACCTATCACGCTATGAATGCTGGATTATTTCCCTCAAATAAAAGTTTCTCATATCTCAAGAACTTGGGTTAAAGGAATCGTTCAAATTCTGACCTTAGTTGGCTTGATTTTTCTAGTGTGATTAAGGAGGAAAGCATTCAGCATAAAGCACTATATGGAAATAAAAAGGAAGCTACTGAACCCCATGTGAGCCACTGAGTCTGTGACTCACTATTCCGTTGAAAAAGCAGCACCACGATTGAAAGGCCCATCGTGATGCAAGAGCAAATCATTGAAATGAGAAAACTTGCAATGCCAGTAAAATTATTTCGATATATCTATTTATATTTTGTCACCAAAACGATAGTTTACAACTGCAAACAATGTTGTGTACTGCATTTGCATTGCTTTACATAATCTCAGTTTTTGGAACAGCTGACGATTAGGCTTTCTGGTTGTAGATTAATTGCATTCATATTTAATAATTGCAATGAAATAGCGATAGCATTATGAACATATGCAAACGTCGGCATGTACGACAAACGCACGTTGCGGTTGCTGTAGGCTACCAAACGGCAGGTAGCCTATTCAAATGAAGGAAGACGGAGAACCACATATTTTCCATCTTATGTAAAATACAGAACGGTATATTCCCTATATGTAATAACTGAACATGAATTATTTCCCCCCGTCAGGAGCTCATGCATAGGCTACGTTCCGTACTATTTACAATACATCACCCCCACACGGACGCCGCTTCCAAGCTCATCGCATTGTTCCCATTGTAAATGTACAGCATCAATCAAGAGCCTTTACCTGACTTGGGATAGGTGACTATCCATATGTCACTACTTCTAAGCGAGAAGTTGGAAATTTCCTCCATCTTCCCTCGGCAGAAGGGAGGCAGCCTTACTCCGTTATATTCGAAGTATTTGCTCTCAAACTCTATCGGAGTGCTGGGCGTCTCTGGTTCGCTCTCGGCCATTGTGTAGTTTTTGTCAATCGAAAGTGTTCAATATATTGTTAATTGGGGGAATCTTTCTCCAAAATCAACCTTGAGAATGTAAGACGATGGCTTGCTGGTTTGTAAAACAGCGCCCTTATCCAATCAGATCTCGGCAAAGTGATGTAATGGTATTCTGTCGTTGATGCTGGAGATGATGCTGTTGCCGTCTCTCCCCACAACCAACGCTGTACCACGGGCTGCCGCGGTACCTGTTCTTTCCGTGGGCGCGTGCGCGTCCCTTGTGTTTTTCATAACAGGAAAATATTCTTGACATTCGGTCAGTCAATAAATAACACAACCCTAGCTACTTACACTGGCAACACATCATTGCATTATTTTAATGAATCCAATGCGTTCCAGTGCATGTTTACAAAAGATGAATATGAGAGATCGAGTCTGTTAACTTGGGCAAAGACTGAGTTGGCCTGCAACGTTGCTTTGTTAATGGTTTGACAATTATTTATATGACATATGGAAATAAGAATTATTTATTTAGATAGGGATTGATACATAAACATAGAGTAGCCTTGTTTAACAAATAATCTGATGTCTGTAGCCAATCATATCAACTATAGCACAAGCTAATTTGTAATGTTTCTTAGATCTACTGATCAGTAAGCTCGTTAGTTCTTAAAATATAAGCTATTGCTGGTTCTGCTCTATCATAGCTTAGTCGTGTTTTAAAACAAAGTCCATGGCCAAAAGTGTGTGTCACGGCTGTAGGCTACGGCTGTAATTGATTGCAGTACATTAACAGTAGGATTTCAACAGTATTAACCAGTTATTTTTAAATACAGCGTTTACTGTTAATACAAAAGAAAATCTGTAAAATTGCACTCTATTGACCGTTTTTAACAGAACTATAATGTATTCCTAAAATACAGCACGGTATCATGCAGTATTTTTTGTATTTTTTGCATTTTGGGAAGAGCAATTCCACGTGGACTGCACATGTGAAGCTGGATCCTTTCTTTTCTTAATCCATCCCCATCTTACTAATTATTTGGTGAGTAGTAATTTTATTTAATTAATAAATCGGTGCTATCAGTGGTGTTTCCAGTTGGTTTGCATTACTGAATATGTGCACATCGTGATAGAAGGATTCAGCAGCTATTCTAATCTCCTTTGTTATAGGAATTGTGGGAGAAACTAACTTCAGCCTGGGCCAGATGGACTGAGTGTTCCCTCCACACTGTTGATGCTTCCTCAAAAATAACAAACACAATTAGATGCAATTAGGTTTATTGTAAGCAACTCAAAGTAACATACAAGAAACCGAGGCTGGTCTGCGCGAAGCAGCTCGGAACACAACTCTAAATACATTCTTCCTTTATACTGTTTTCTAGCTCCACGTGTTGTGGAGCTTAAAATCAAACCCCTCCTAACTGGCTTGTCCCACTCTTACAACTGCGTAGATTTTCCACCAATATTTCCAAGCCTCCATCCATTAATAAAAAAATTAATGGTTAAATGTTCTAATTCTTGCCAAACAGTTACGTATTCTGTCCTGATCTAACCCATCCTCCATCTGCATGGCATTATGCCCTACACATAACATATACTGGTAATACAATATACTACAGTAGTTTAAGTGAGGACTAAAGTATACAGCGGTGATAGATAGACTCCTCTCAACCTTCCTTCCACATTTCTCCTTCCACATTTTCAAATCTTCTAACAAAGACGTCTTCACTAACAACCTTGACCATCTATCACTTCAGTACAGCGGGCTCCCTCCCGTTGCATATCTTTCTGACAAAAACGTTTTTCCCAAATTGATATTCAGTTACATCTTCTTTCATGGTGACCAATGATAAGGTAAACAGTGCCAGGCTGTACACTGGCCTTGAGGGCAGGTGCAGCTCCAGGCCCTCAGGCAACAATTAGACCATTATATCCTGCATTCTCCAAAGGCCCGCCGCACAGAGTGTAAGGCCCACAGCACAGGGTGTGAGGCCTACTGCACAAAGTGAAATGAATGAAAAGGCATTAAAAAACATATATCAATAATGACTATGCATAAATGTGTATAAGATAATGATTAAATCTGCATATTCCTTAACAGAATGCATTGCTGTTTTTCAGATTGATCTAATTTCTCTTGGTTGGAGTAATGGTCAATACATAAAGAATTAATTTGCAAAAAAACGATAAATGCCATTTTTGAAAGAAACAACAAACTGTTGTATGTAATGGTTTACATGGTGTACTTTCTGCCTACTAGTCAACTAGTGTTTTTGAATGATATTATCTGAAAAAAACACATGGTGTAGAGAAATGAGCACAATTGGAGATATCGGTTTTTGAAAGTGGACTGTTCACATGGTGCAACACCTATTGCTGTCTGTGTGAAAAAGGCAGGAAATCAAAAGCACCTCTGACTGTACCCTGGTGACTTAGTTGTATGAGCATCAAAAAATCACAGCTGTTCATTTTTCTGGCACAAGCCAAACAAGATGCACAAATTTATATCACAATAACTATTCTGTAACAATAAAAACATCACATCTCTGCATGTTACTGTGCAACTATTGTTATTGGGGGTAGTTGAAATGAGAAGCAGTAACTGTTGGAGAAATATTGATTCAGGGTACTATAGAAAAAGATTGACAGAATATTCATAATGGGTAAAAAAAAAAAAAAGGTTTCTCAACCAGTACTGGCAAATTCCTTTTTCACCACTGAACACAATTAATTTCAAACATGGACTAAAAACCCAGAAATTTGACAGAGGAAAATGTTTCAGGTGAAATGACAGGAAGCTGTTTCCGCGCTGGATGGTCAGCCTTGAGGGCCACATCATATGTGAGGGGATCCAGCCCACCTTCTTGACCTGGCTTGCCGCATTATTTTCCAGCTTCTACACCTTTAATCTCCAATACCAAGAAGAGGCAGCATGCACACTCAAATTCATCCAAAGGTTAGATACTTTCAGTAAAACCTGTATTTTTCTTAACTTTTCGATGACATGCTACTGCACATCTATACATTTGCTGCCTTTTATTGTGTTGTTAATCTGAGTGAGTTACACAACTTGATTTTTACACAGTGTCTGAAGAAACACTATCATCTTTCAGGCACTTCGTTGGAATAAACTGTGAGAGAGGCACCAAGGCTGGACGGGGTAAAGTGTTATCAAAGAAAACTGGCGAAGTCACCAACAAAAAGACAACAACAGTCAATCCACATGTATCCGCTGCTCAGGAGACTCATCGACTTTGAGTGGGACTGCATTTAAAATGGTGAGATTACTCAATCCCATTACTCACGTATATTTATCAAAACACCAGCTTGTCTCATTCTTCTAATTATTTCTCCCTCTCAATCTCACCCTTCTGCCTTCCTCTCTCTCCCTTACTGAGTAGAAAGTCTGAATCCTTTTTCCATTCTCTCACTCTGACATTATTTTTTATTCTCTCAATCATTCTTTACTTATCATTACTTATGACATCACTTATTCTCACACCTTGTATTCTTTCTGTCATTCTCTCTGTGTTACGTTTGTGAAACTACACATACAACTGTTTGAATGTTCCAGGCTGGGATGTTTTGGCTGGCTGAGGGGTTAGTTCAGGGCTTGGCATATTTTTTTGTAGGATTTTTATGTTTGTTTATGATAAGAGGAAATGAGGGGCACACACGCTTTTGTATGTGAGAAGTTGCAATGAAAGTTATTTTGGAACTAATTTATCTCTCTCTCTCTCTGTTTCCAATTTAATTTATTTTATTTTATTTTTAAAAAATTTGTACCACTGATATGCCTTAAGGCTGTGCCTTGTACTTTTATTTCACTATTTTCATAAAAAGTTTAACTAGTTTAACATGCAATTGTTCTGCATGTGCAACTTTAAATGTTTCCAACTTTATATCAAAATAAAAAGTAAGAAGCTGTGGATTTTTTTTCTCTCACATGTAATTACATGATTGAAAAATCAGTGATTTAGCTCTGTTCTTCATTCACAAAGAACATTTTGTTATGGTTTGTTAAGTTATGGTTTGCATGGTTTGAAGACTGACAACCAGTAAGGTCTATTATAGCCTTTTTCTTAACAAAAGTGCCTTTAATCGTATGTAGTGTGACTATTCCTATGTGTATGACCTGCTAAGTCAGTATTAATTTGGGTTAAAAAAATAGGTTTATTAAAATGTATGTAAAAATACAAACTAAATAGTGCATTAAAACAAATCAGTGAACTGTAAGATACTGTAAAAAAAACAGCTATATAATGTATTTTTAAAGTCAGTTAACAGTAAAATACTGTGAAAGTAATAAAAAACCAGTTCTTACTGTATTTTTCATTAACAGTACAAAACTGTAAATGTTAGTGACAGTAAAAAAATGTTAATTTTACAGTAACATAATGGCAACCCTGCTGCCAGCTGTTTCCTGTTTTTTTTTACAAGAAAACTTTTTTACAGTGTAGGCTACCGACAAAAGCTTACCAACGTAAACATCGGCCTAAAACATTCATTTTAAAACTTGGTGCATATAATTCATCCTACATTACTTTAAAAAGGGACATAGGCTATACGTGAAAATAAGAATGACTAACAAATGGGTGGAGCTACGTTCATTAGTTATATTGCAGCTCTATTCTGTAGGCCTAGTTTATGTAAAAATATGTTTGGTATATGCGTTATTTAAAACAAAATTTAGTGTCTAATAGCCTATTGTTCTGTTAACGCCTGGAGACATAAAGATAAAAGGGTTGTCGAAAATGGAGAATCCACTTTTCTTGAAACCGTCGCACGTGTTCATACGGCGACTTCAGATAAGGTTTCATTGTTGTAGGCCTTATCTAAGTAGGCTAACATCCTGTTAAACAGTTTGTGACAATATCATAGCATATCTTGCAAGATTCCTCAAATTGTGGAAATTAAAAAAACACATTTTTGAAAAAACCACCCCCTCAAATTATCCCTCCCTTTAATGGCTCCCGACTCGCGTCACATGACGAACCACAGCCTACACCACACCCCCCACCGAGCCTGCACGCATCCAATTTTTAATTCTGACAGCATCCTGGTCTCCCTGACTTCTGGCACAATGGTATGTAGTTTAACACCCTGGTTCCAGGATTAAGATGCGCCAGCACCAGCCCATGAGGTAGAGGCATGTCCCATGGGACCCTTGCTCGAGGCCCTGCTGTAAGACCTGTGGTAGAGTAACTTACAAAAATGAATGAGCTGAGTGCCGACATGTCTGCGCGAGATCTCCTGTTTTATTCTCCCAAACTTCACACCCAGGGCATCCATTAGTCCGCCCCACCCTTCCCCCCAGGGCCCCCTGTGGCATCATGCAGGCAATACAGATTTATCTGCACGTCTGGTTTACCCGTTAGTCTAAACAGACCCTGCTTTGATGCTGGACAGTCAAAATCCTCCCCATTCCCCAGCTATTGTTGTACAAATTAACCCCCATTTGGTGATCCCAATGTATAGCACCTTTCCCAAAGATGCTTCCTAAACCAGATGGTATGCAAAGACTTATCTGGGTGAGGAGTCTATTTTCTGAGAGGACAGCCAAAGTTTTCAAAAGCAGCAACTGCAGTTCGTTTAATTCCCTCTTTCTAATAATATTTATTTTAACAGCAGCAAAAGTGACCATTTGAGGTAGATTATTTATTATAAAGTGACAGAAAGAAAATGTATAGTGGAAACAAAATGTTATATACAATTATAATACAAAAATCCTACATTTGCAGTTAAGTGCATTTGCAGCTAGGTAGTGTGGGCAGGAGAAAACGGGGCTCGGCCTGGGCCGGGGTCACTCACCTCCACACTGTTGAATACTTCTTCAAAGTATGCACACTTCTCGGAGTCTGATGTAACAGGGTTTATTGTTGTAGGATAATTTTGAGACTCCCCATGAGTGTGATGACATCACATGTTAAAGTTTTTTTTGTTAAAGGGTATTCCTGTCAATGTTGATCAAACTGTTTCCTCCAAACTCTTGATGCTGCATGATAAAAATATATCACATGTATAACTATATACTAATATAATCAATATGTAATCCACTAACTCTATATCAGTAGTTGCAGCAAAGCTTATGGTAACGCAAGAAACCACAGTATCCACTGTAGAAAAAAAAGGCAAACGCAGAAGGCTTAAAAAAAACCATACTTACTCAGCAGAAAATGAGTGCCAAATAGACATGCTAGAAAACTAATACTTTACAGTGACCCCTGTGTAACCTGAATACAGTAGAAAAGTACAGGAGGCTATAACTCTGTGAACTTGTAGGCGTAATGAAAAACTACAGAAAGCGATGACGTGTATGCATAGTGGAAAAGTACAGAGTAAGGGAAAATTGGGGTAACTGTCCACTACGATAAGATTACCATAGAACCGAAAACCATTGATACGATAAGATCACCATAGAACCGAAAATCATTGTGGTGCCAAGAAAGTCAGGTTGACCCACGAGCAGGAAACTGAAAATCCTTACGCAGCCAAAAAAGACCCTTACTGTGCCAAAAAAGACCAGATGGCTGGTATTTTTAGAAATGTGTTAAAGGGAGGTTGTGGGGCACAATTTGTGTATAAAATGTATGCAAAACTGATAATCGAGGTTCAATTCTGCTGAATTGATCGGGCTTTGTGCACCTGTGCAATAAAGTCTAAACTTTCTGAAGAGCTTGCTGCTGTTGTGTCTTTTCCCTCGTGAAATAGTTTTCTACAAATTAATGACTGGACTTCGAATTCTGTCAGTTCCTAGACAGGACATTTTGGGGGCTCGTCCGGGATACGAGAAAGGGATTGCTGAAGCTCCCGGCTCCTGGAGACAGAGGCAGAGGGTACTAGTCCCTTAAAAATCTGCGCAGCTTATCAAAAGGTAAGAGTATTTAACTACTTGTTTCGGATTGGGGCACTGTCCCCTCTGACCTCCTCTCCCTGACGCCGGGAGTGAAATCCTCTCGTAAAACTAACCTGGACACTAACACCAAAAATTGAGGGCAAAGGAAGCTCTTCAGAAACGTGTGCAGCGAACCGTGAGTGAATTGAGTATGGTGTGAGTGAAAGGACGTCATAAATTGTGTTGCAAAGTGTGATTGAAGCAGAATTAATATTGGAAATATTGTTACTGCTGATGGTTTGCACTGTTGCTGCTGTTTTAAAAAAGAGGTGCCAGAGACTTGGGAGGAGAAAAACCCAAGAAGGGCCTCCTGCAAGCAAGAGCTCTGGTAAAAGCGTTTTTGGGAACCTGCCGGTTCCTAGACACAACAATAGAAGGGGGAGGGAGATTCAGGTGGGAGATGAGCACCATCATTTTTAAAAACAAAGCAGGAAGGGGCTCATAAATATTGGTGTCAAAGAATTGGGAAATAATGGTGTCAAAAACAGGACATGACTAACAAAAGAAATAAGTGGGAAGTACTAAATTTAAGCTCCACAACAGGAGTTAGCAAAAATTGATAAAAGAAGCATTTGGCCCCAGGGGATTTCAGTGTGTGTCTTGGGAATTCTTGGAGAGCGATTGGATGTATTGTCTTTACTTGTGAGTGACTGTTAGTTGTACTGAACTGTGCAGATCAGCCCGGGTTCTTGTGTGCAATCTTTGATTCACTAACAATAAACCCAGTTACATCAGACTCTGCGAAGTGTGCATCTTTTGAAGAAGCATTCAAGGCGTGGAGGTGAGCGACCTCTGCATTCCTGGCCCAGGCCGGGGCTCGTTTTCTCCTGCCCACACTATATGCACCACTTTCCCAGTATTTCTTTATCAGCCAAGCATGTTACTATTAATCTTAATAAATATATTAAAAAGCGTTTTGTTTCTTGATTGGTCTCAACGAAGAAAAGTGCAGTTACTAGATAACAGGCTGGATGTGGATCTCTCAAGTCGCCCAGAAGTTGCAGAGCAGAGAGCTCTGGCTGGTGCGTAGGGTCTGATAATATAACAAAGCGGCCCTTTTGGCTGCTGAGTTGACGAGGACAACGGTTTTGAATTTTACGCAAGCTGGTATCAGAAGTCAAAGGGATATTAAGCAGGTCAATGCACTTTGGACCAGGCAGAAAAAAAGTTTTTAGGTATTTACATTTTTAGGCATCATACAAGAGTCTTGGACGACAAAAACACGTTGCAGTGAACATAATTGCAAACATATTATTTTATTTTTATTGAATGTCCCTTGTAGTGTAGGTTTTAGCATAGTATATTAGCATATAGTATAGGGAATGGGAATCGCGGAGCATTCTGGGACGGCTCCGCATCTTTGGAGAATACAAGTTAAAAGGTCTGTATGTCAGCTGTTATCTGTCTCTGTCACTCAGTCATTTTAAATAATTAAAAAAAAAAAAAAAAATTTTAATAAATGTATAAAGAATGTGAAAAACTGAAATGTCCGTACAGGGAAAAGCTCACGAAAGAGGCAAGGGAGCGATATCAACAAAAACGTTTATTAGTAAATAACATCGACCATTCCCTATAAACGAATTCCCCGCAAAAATGAATTTCCGAGTCTTAGGTGGGTATTTTAAGTCACTTTGGAAAATAGAATCTGATATAATGTATGTAACCACACGCCAGTAGTTAAACCACTAGGCGGCAGTACGGACAAGGATATAGTTGTATCAAGTAACTCTTAAGGAAGAGACTGCAAACATCAAGTTCTGTTGTTGATTAGTAGTTGTTATGGGATGTTTATGGTGTGATAAGATCGTTCATTATAATCAAAAATACAAATATAGGAACTCATATAGAAACGTATATGAACGATGACCATTTGAAAGTGCAATAAGAAAAACGAATGTCAGAACTGTTAAGTAGGCCTACCCTTCCAAAAGTATCACGGTGCCCAGATGTTAAGCATCAAACGCAGCTCTGATCTGTGTGGGCGGGAACATCTTGGCACCACCGCTGCCGCAGAGGTGATTCATGTGAGGATTTTTATTTCTGGCTGGAGATGTAGAAGGTCCGCACTGCTTGGGACGTACGTGTATACTTTTTGCGGAAAACAAAGTGAAGGAGTTTAAACTTTGTTGACTTGTTGAATCCTAATCTGTATAGGAGGAAAGCGTCTCACTGCCGTGAGCATCACTTCAGAATATGTGAGTACTGATGGGCTCTTTGCATGTTTTATCTAGGACATGTACGTTATCGGCAACGCTTGGTTGGGATTAATGTTTGGCTGCTAACGTTTCAGCCAGCAAGCATCGCTCAGCTAAATTAACTTAATACTTTTCATAAACTCGAGCCAACAAAAAGACTGCAGGCAGTGTTTTGTACTTTTCGAATGTATCAATTAGGCTATATCATACACTTGTATGGCATGTAATCTTTCTGACGGAAGCAAATTTCGATGTTGATAAGTTAAGTGTGAGTACTTTTTTTAACGAAGTTTGCAACAGTACATTGGTTCAACAATAAAAAAGTTAATAGCCTATAATGAGAATCAAAACGAGTTTTACTGTATTTTTTTCTCATAGCCAATATATATCGTAGCGATTTCAGGGAAGGGCAGACCAGGCGGATCATTTCCCTGGCCGATTGCGCTCATCTATATTATGATTATTATTATTATTATTATATATCATTCACAGGCAAAAGAGAATGCAGCTTCAAAACAAGGACGAGATTTACAGAACAGACTTCAGGAGCTAGCTAGGAGCGCTGACATTGCGCTCCGTTTAAATACCCACAATGCGACCCACATGCAAATCTGGGTGTACCATAACTGGACAACTAACAGCCCAATTCTGGACTAGCTGTACGTAAACACGGAAGTAAACACATTAACACGTGTATATTGGAGCGGCTTCTTGACTAGCCAGCCACCAATACATTAAGTAATTTATCGGTGTACATTAAAGCTGCAGTAGGGAACATCCTTAGCAGTCGCAATGTTGTGAACATTCTGATATTTATAACACCCATTGTCCCTGCTCACACAAGAGACGTCCGCTTTTTCCATACACATCGTCATGAACGCGTATCAACATTTTTAGCTACGAGTTCTCTGAAAACAGATTTACAGGATTACAGACGGGCATAACTACACTGAAAATGCCAGCTTCAAGAGTTCAAGTAAAACAACGGAATCTTTATTGTTTATTCATCGAGTTTGGTAGCAAAAGAAGCGACGCTTTCTAAGATCACTAGTCTAAATTTAGCTATCTACCTAGCTATCATTAAAAAAAATATTTTTTTATAGCTACATGTTGTGGAAGAGTCTGTGTCCGAAACTGATTACTTGGCTACTATCAACTATATAACTGAGTACACTGGATGAGAAAGTTGTTAAATAGGCTAAACTTTTCTCTAAATTTAGTGTGCTTAAAATCCTCAGATGATATACTTATTTATAGCGTTTCATTGAGTGCATTTGGGAGCATGATTTTCCGGATGTAAACCATAATTTTTAGGAGGAGGTACCATAAATCAGAGAGGAATAAGCGGGCCTTCTTACTACAAAGGCAGAACGTCTTACTTTGGCAGTACCGTTGGAAATAGTATGGAGGATATTTTTGCTTACTCCCCATCCTGAACTAGAAAACATGTGCTAAGGAGTTGGCAGTATGTTCAGTAGACAGCACATATTTTGAGACCACAGGAATTAGGAAGCTGTTTCAGACACAACCCCAGAGTCTCATTTCCCCCCTCAATGTAGACAATCTCCACTGAGAGGTCACATAATTCAGAGAAGAAGAGGTGGGGCTTTGTTATTAGGGTGTGATGTCTTGCGACACTTCCGTAGTACCATTGGAAAATAGTATGAAGTATATTTTTTCACATACTTCCCCCTGCCAACGGAAAAATACACATTAAACAGTATGATGATGATGATGGTGATAATGATGATGATAATACTTTATTGTCAGATCAAGTCTGAAATCTTTCTTGCATCACAGCAGCTCCATTTGCAACATCACAGAAAAGACAAAAATTAGGACAAGAAACAAAGATACATACATTTAACATAACATTACAACCACAGAAGACAATATTCAGTATGCAGTATGTTTAGTAGACAGTTCATATTTTGAGGACACAGTAGATAGGAAGGAGGCTTTTCAGATGTGGGTGTAGAATTTCTTTGCTTCATCTCTGTATGTCAAACCACAAACCATCAGACATTCTGTCAAGATATGCTAACGGAAATAACATCCTGTTTACTTCCTTGAACACTCGCTTACAATGGTGGGCTTCTTGTTGTGCTCCATTTTGCAACTAGATATGGTGCGAGCATGTCCTGAAACTAGACTAATGGCTTAGCTGTACCTATATATAGCATTTTTTGCAATAAGTTTTGAGTTATGGGTGTCACTGTGTAGGACTATCTGAAACTGTTCTCATAAGCCGTCAAAGCAATTGCTTTGTGTGTTTTGTGTGTTATTTTGTGTGACTTCTCTCCGTGCTGCATGAATAGATACACTTGATTTGTCTCTGAAACAGAGTGTGGTTATTTCTCTTTGACAACATAAATTGTTGAAAAAGGCTGCTCTCTGTCCTAGGCTAACAGTTACCTGATACACCTAGCCCCACTTTAGCTGCGTTTCCACCAAAAGTACCTTTTAGTCCCAGGAACTACTTTTCAAGAAACTAAAAGGTTCCTTCAGCCCATTGTTGTCTGCCTTTCCACCCCAGTCTAAAGTCCCGCGACGATTAGGCAAATTAGCCCACTGACGTATGAAAAAGCGACGTTGTCGTTGGTCCATCTGTCCTATGATTTCTTCTGTAACCCCATACTACCACCGAAGTAGCCTACATTATTTTCTAATAACCGGGACAGCCCGGAGGGGTTTATTCCACTTATATACAACGGGTTTTATTGATTTAATCACCTGAAATTGAAATATTATTCTGCAGCCGTTTGGGCATATTTTACCGTTGTCAAGAAAAACTGTTGTTGGTAGTTGAACTTGGACCGTTGTTATGCAACAAATAGGATATAACAGGCCAATAGTCCGATTGTAACCGTTTTATATATCCTCTCAAACACAGTGGCTACGAAGTAACTTCATGTCATGCTATTGTAATTGTATAATATGCTGCTGAGTCAAACATTTATGTGGCAGACCATGTTTAGAGCAGACAATGCTGTTTATTCTAGTTTTAGAGAAATCTCTACCTGATTTTCTTTCCTCTTTTGGCATTAGATAATGCCACCGATACAGGAGCGAGTCGTTACCAGCATCTTTTGGTGAAGCTCTTTTCTTTCTCTTCAGATCTAGCTGTGTGTACTGTTATGTGAATGCACAAGGTCAGTCTCTTTGTTGATTTGTTTCGGATGTGAACTGGCCTATCTCTTCTATTGGTACACATTGTACACCACTTTGTACTGAAAACAAGAACTTGGGGCAAAGCCATGGTTTTACAACACAGAATTTGAGTGTGTAAAGTAAATGCTGTGCATGTTGCTGGATTTCTCTCGCAAGAGGTCTGTCTGTGATTGTTACCAATTAATCAGGTTTAGAAAGATTGCTGCTTCTTATCTGGCACATGTTCACTGCACTGGAATGCATATTCAACAAAAGTTGGGATGTAGATACATACAGCAAGCCTGCTTTTTCAGTAGTTAATAAAATGTTACAAAGACCCTTGGTTCTAGAAATTACGTCTTTTCTTAATACATACTAGAGAAAAATAAAATACACAAGGAAAGAAAGAAAACAAATGTATTCTGCCAGTCTCTCATGTTATAAACATGGGCACTGTTGTAATAGAGCTTAGGATGTGGCTGAACCAGTTAGGCTATATACCCCTGTGTCCTGCATCCCAGCATGCAGTGTTCCTGTGCTTTGAATTTTCATTTTGATGCAACTGTACGTGTCATCGTTAAAGTTGACTGCACGGCATGTCAGATTGACGTTGAAAAGAACGCAACAGTGATCCAAGGCAATTATATCGAGAATGGAAGAAATATCGACATCTATACCCTTCAAGATAGCCTACCTAGGTCTAAAATATGGCCACGGTTATGTGTGGGACGAGAGACATACTGAACCAGATTTAGGCTGTTCCCAGAAGAGAGTAAAATTGCCAATGAACGTCATGTTGTGACTGCAGCATTCAGACTGTAGCTAATGTATGAAGGCTAAGGACTCGACTGAAGTGCCCTATCCCTTGGCCGAGTGGAGGAATCGGTCCAGAGATAAAGATCTAACAGATATTTTGAGACTTTTAGGGAACATGGTGTCAGACACGGTTCCTCCCTGGTATGGCAAGGGTGGGGTCAAAGGAAGGGCCAGGTTTGACCATCTGGACTCCTGACACCAAAGTCTTAAATTTGATGCAAGCCATAACAGGCAACCAGTGGAGGTCAGTGAGCAGGGGGGTGACATGGGAATGTCTGGGGAGGTTGTAGACCATCCGACCTGTTGTCAAACTCTGAACCTCGTTAAGTATGAGATGGCATCCTATCTCCCGACGTCACAACCCGTGAGAAAATTGTACAATGTACGCCTGCCCTTATATACCAAAAGATAAAAGTGAAACACCAAGTCAACAAATAAAGATACAATCATGACAAAACAATACAGATGAATGATCCTGCTTGCACTGTAAGTGTAAGTGTATCATACCTGGTTAACCTTTGTATCTGGCTGGGCACTGACCCCTACCCATCAAGAACTTTAGTCAGCACCCAATGACCAAAGACAACAACTTATACAACTCTGTTTTATATACATTTTGCTTATACTGAGTGCCACTATGTTGAGTACTAAGATGTGATTGAGCAGTAACGGTAAATTGTAAAAAGAGGAACTTGCCCTGTCCAGGGCATGCGGAATCATAGAGTGAAACAATCAATTTAGAGGAACCGAAAAACTTGCAAGACATGCTGTTTGTGCCTTTTGAATGTCTTTAGAACAAGCAGATTTTTATCCTTATAAGGTAATATGGAGGGCTAGAAGTGTATAAAGATCTGACCTACCCCATCTTAGGGTACAGTCATCCTACAGCACTATTTTGAGTGTTTTCTGGGTGTACTCTCTTCTGCTAAATAAAGCAACTCTGATTGAATCCACCGCTGCCTCGTGGACAGACTGTTCTTTGTGAGACAATAATTTCCACTACATATTATTTTCAAATTAACATCTTGTTTAATGTCTTCTGTGTTGTGATTTAGAAGTAGTGAGCCTGCATTCAATAAAAAATGTATGATTTCAATTCATTAAAATAATTGACTGCTTTTTATTTAATTCAGTTATTTAATCTTAAAACCTGATGTAGAGTTTGTTCTGACTAGTTGGTTGATTTCACCAGTTTACTGTAGACTGGCCCGTTAATTAATTTGGTGTTTTAATTGATAATTGTCATTTTCAACAATAATGATTAAATTAAGTTGCATAAAATATATTTTATATGTAGGTTAAGTGAGGGGTTCTAGCACACGATACCAGTGTTCAGTGTGCCAAACATTTTAGGGGCATTGACTGTTGGAACCGCTGAATTCATAAAATAAACATAATTTACTTAATGCTCACTTCAACAACAGACCCCTTTTCCCTAATTTCTTAATGATGAGTTATGTTTTTTCCTCAAAAGTATACCAATGGTCATTACTCTAGCATTGCATTCTGGGTGTCAAATATCAGAAAGATCTGAGCAGTCAAGATCAAAAATAAGCCATTTTCCCCCCCAAAATTACCCCAGAAGGGTTTTAACAAATGGAAAAAGGTTTTAGCACAAATCACTGTCTCGACCACTGAAATTAGTAGAAATATTGGTTATGGTGGAGCTAAATGGTATTTGCTGGAACCTTAAGTAAATCTGACTTTTTGTTTCTTGTTTTTTCAGGAAGGATATTATTTCTGTATACTTGAGAGCCACTAAGAACTGGAAGACTGCAGGAGCTGTATGATGCAGACCCATATCATGGTGGATGGCCAGCAGTGCCAAAACATTTTCACACAGCCTACCAGCACAACTGCACTAAATAACCCTAGTTACCATGGTGATTATAATGGAGCATGGGATAACAGGAGTCCTGCATTTGTCTACCAGACTCCACCTGTGCCACCCACTAACCACCCACAGCACAGGGGACAGCAAGTCTTTCAAAGCAGACATGTGACCAATGGGAATCACGGGCACATTGTCTCACCAAATATGTGTCCCTTCCCAGTGAGCTCTTCCTTTGGTCCTATTCAAGGGAACACCAATCAAACTGTTGGGTCTGTGCACCAGCAGCCATTAAGAAACCACTTTTTCACAAATGGACATGTCACTTATGCTTCCTCACCAGCAAATTTTCCAAAGACCCTGTATACAGCACAGCAAACTCCCATGAGACCAGATGTCTATGTTGCCAGAGAAAACCAGCAGAACACACAAGTCTTTGTGCAAGCCCACAATTACAACATTTCCCAAGAGTCTATGCGCTCCTCAAGGCCTGGTAATGTGCCTCAGCTGCCTGCCTCACTATCACATGGGAATCGTGCCATAAACCAGGGTCATTTACAAAGGGAGTTGATTCTGAGGCAGAGTACAGGGGGGCAGGTCTCTATCCCTGCAGTGCAGGATGCAGGAGCATACCACTCTCTGCAGGATGCAGGGGAGTACTCCTCTGCACAGTTCTACCCCTGTAGGGAGAGTGTGAATGGAGATCGAGGAGCATGGAACAATTGGCATGAAGCTATGAGAACTGGAAGGAGGGAGAGCTTGAATTTACAGTCTGCTGTGAAGGTTGCGATGGTAGAGCAGAAGGGCGGCACATGGCAAGGCGTGAGAGACCTCAGGCAGGAGATGGGCAGTGTGAGGGGTGTCACTAAGAACTGCGGGATGGAAGTGAAACTGAACCCCAAGTTTGAAGTACAGTGTCCTACTGGGGTACAGGGTCATGTTCATGGAACAGAATGTAGGGGTCAGGGGCTGGCCACCAGCAGCCCAAATTCTGCTGTGCCAGCACAGAATACTTCCCTACATCCACAACCTGTGGATCATACGGTAAGCTGGGCTAAACCATTTTTACATAGAAAAGTAGATGGATTGCTCCGCTCCTTGCTTAAGAATACTGAGGTGATTCCAAATACAGGAATGCCTCAGGTTCAAGCACAATGTGGCGAGACAGCAATTGCCCCCCACAGCTCCCTGAGCTGGTCCAGTTCTCCAGGAAGCAGGTCTGACAAGAGATTCATGAACCAGCTTCACATGGCAACAGCACAGCAGTCTTACCAGAGTGTTCCTAGTCAAAGTGGAGCTGTAAACCCGCCTCAGTATCATGCCTTCCCAGACCAGCAGGGGGAGCTCCTCTCAACCGGCCTACAGCCTCCACCAACAGCACAGGGTCCTGTGGGGAGAAACACAAAGGGAGCAGCTAATCAAACGTATCGCCGAGGCCTTACTATGCCTCCACCGTATGTTTCACCTGGGACTAAGAGTGGAGGTACAGGTGAGGCGGTGAAGCATATTAAGGCAATAAAAATGGCTAACCATGCCCCAAACCAGCCCAGTGCATCTGGCTGCGAATTTCCTGATGCTGGCTCTTACCATGAGCCGAGCATTGCCACTTCGGCTTTTCCCAGCCAAGCTGTGCAGTCGGGGAAGCTACCGTGCCGTAGTCAGACCGCAGGCAACTCAATGACTGGTTCAGAAAGACAAGTGGTCTCTTTCGCTACAAAGCCAGGGAATGCATTTACAGCAGGAAATGAGTCATGTGTGAGCAACCAGCCTGCTAGCCAAGCAGACGCTCAACGTAGAGATAACCAGTTGTCTTCTGCAGGTGACAGTGTGAAAGCAGACCACAGAAAAGATTATGGAGAGACCTGTGGAGCCAAGAGCCCAAAGACTGACAGTGCTCCTCTTTCAGATGCTGGCTCCCCATCTCCAGAACATGTTTTTAAGTCGCCAAAAGTAAGCAGTCAGCAGAGCAAGTCATCTGGCTCTTCCTCATCCCAGAAGGCTGTGGCAGTGGTTACCCCCCTATCACCGCAGTCCTGGGACCCTGCAGATGAGACGAGCAGCACCTGCCAAACAGAGAGTGACTTGCCGTGTAAGATCCTGAGTGTGATATCACTGAGTGCAGAGTCTACAGCAGGCCTGTTCGACTTCAAGATGACCGACACAGCTTTCGATTCCTTGCTAATCAGCATGGGAACAGGTGAAAAAGATCCACAGAACATCCATTCAAGAGTGTCCACTACTGTAAGCCTTGGTTCAGCATCTACAGAGCTGGCTGTACCACACCAGAAAATGACACCACAGATGTCTGGTTCAACCTGCCAAGTGATTCCACCAACAGCTGATGATTCTGCTACTCAGAAGATTGATCCTCAACCTTCAAACCAACAAAAATCTGACCTGACACTACCCACTAATCCAGCTCCTCCAACTTTCTGTGAAGTCACACCCCCTTCAGGAATGCACTTCAATATGCCAGGTGCCCAAACAAGTGTGGCAGTTCATGAAAACCGTGACCTGGATGGAGAGTTGGAAAATACTATCTTTGATTTGTCGTCTGTGTCTATAATTGAATGGACAACCGCAAAGGTGGCTAAATTAATCACTTTTTTCCATCAGATTGAAGGCACTCCGAAACAGGAGATGGATGTCAAGAAGACTGCAGAGCTTTTTGGGTTGCAGGGTTATGATGATCTCCCAGATGTCTTCAGTTCAAACCTTTACCAGTCAATAATGGCAGAGGCCCGCAGTGTGTGCAAAGAAGGTGAAAACCTTGTGTTTTCCCAGATTAATCCCACAAGCCTTGAAGCTGTGGCAGAGAACTGCCAAATTCTCAAACACTGCCCTGTTCTTCCCAGCGAGGAAGAGGATGAAGTTGTGAAATCAAACCAAGCTTTGAAAGGAAAAATGGTCAGGCCTGAAACTGTGACATGCAGAAGTAACAGGAACACACCCCTGCCATTGCCTCAGTCACAGGCCGACTGTGCTCTAGTTGATGGCACTGTGGATGCCCTCTCCTCAATCAAAATCAGAGTGCTTCCACCTGAAGAAGCCAGGCGGATTTACTGTGGTGAGGAGAGTGAGATTGTGAAGCTGGACAACCCACAAAGCACGCTGCCTGCCCTGGAGGGCCAGGGAGATGAAATGAGCCAAATGGGGGTCCAAGCTTATCAGTGTCAGCCAGAGGAGCAGCAGAAAGAGGTGAAACAGGTAGATGTTTCCTGTTGCTCATTCTGCTGGATCAAGATGACCACCAGCTACAAAAAAGGCTTCTGCGCATGCCAGTTTAAGTCCAAGATAGGGCAAGGTGGAGAGGGGGAATCAAAAATAGACATCACCAGCAACCAAATGGAGAAAAGTGAGAGACTGGAAGTGATGGAGAGTTCTGTGGGAGGTGACAGCTGCCCTGCTGGAGAGCACAACACCATTTCAGTCCATGAACCTGAAACTACAAAGGAATATCTGCCAGAGGAAGACCTGCCAGAAGAAGACCTGCCAGAAAATCAGCATATTGGAATCAAGGCACTTTCTGTGTCTGAATGCTCCCAGTCCAGGCCAGCAGATAATTCCACCCAGGAAGAGGGGAACAACACAGAGGGGGAAGCCATAGTGTCATCTGGTGAACCAGAGGAGGGAAGGGATGCACCAGACCCCTCTGAGTGCTCCAGTTCAGAGATCCTCTTTGATCCTGACATCACTGTTCAAGAGGTCATCATCCCTGTCTTGAATGTAACTGAAGTTGAAAATGAGAATGTCTACAGTGACTATGAAGAGACACTGAAGATGGCTGCGGCAGTGTCTGAAAAGCTGTGGAAAGGAGGCGTTGCTAAAGGTGAGCTTCCAATTCTACTCAAGGTAAATGTGGATGAAGTTCCCACCTCTGGGTTAGAAGCTGAAGATGGTGCAGCTTCTGGAAACATGAGGTTGAGTTCCCAGGGTGAGGTGCCCAATCAGCTGCCAGAGCCAATGGATATTCGTGATCTGGAAAGACGGATAGGAGGACAAACTTCTCTTTCCTTGAGGCAGAGGCTACACAAGCGCCTACCCTCAATAGAGAAGCACAGTCATAAGGGTGAAAATGTCAGAAGGGGGGAAAAAGGGTGCAAAAGGAGGAGTCTGGAAAAGTCCCCATGTTCCACATCACCTGTGCGAGAACCATCACCCCAGAGTGTGAAGATCAGTGAGAGGGAAGAGGCCGTGATTAAAGGAATTGAGCACAGTCATCACAACAGGGAAAACCCCCTGTTAGTCAAACGTAAAGGAGATCACTGCTTTGCATCTCCAAAATTAAAGCTTCCTAAACTGCACAAAGACGTACACGTATGCCAAGAAAGCAACTTTGAAAAAAGACCATTTGTAAGCAAAGGAATTTCATCAAAAGAGTCACCTAAGCAGAAAGCAGATGGCAGGGGTATGTATTTGACATTGTATGGATCCTCATCTAAAACTGGAAATAGGGTTGTAAGTTCCAGTGGAGAATCAGTTTTCAAGTCCCAAGGAGGCAAAAGTCTACCTGCACCTTTAACCCTCGGCTTGAGTATTCATTCCAAGGACAGTAATCATTCAGTAGCAAGAATTAAAAGCCCAGCAAAACAACAGGTCTTTTCAATCTGGGAACGCAGTTTTGTGCCATTAAACCATCATAAAAGATCTAAGACTGAGACAACTAAGCAGGGTAAAATAAAGGGATACAGTAACCTAGGAGTCGGAACAAAGGCAGCTAATCCAACTGTATGTGGAGGTGATCCAAAGTCATCGAGGATCCAATGCAGACCTCAATCCGTTTCCCAAAGCACAGCTGCCACAGTCAAACGCAGGGAATGTAACAAACACATGGGTAAGAGGGAGGAAAAGAGGAACTCAACAATAAACACTGGTAAAAGCCACCCGGGAAAGGATCGGGAGAGCAGCTTTGTACCTAAAGCAAGTAACAAACACCGGGGAAAGAGTCAGGAGAAGAGTTCTGTACCTGAAACAGGTAACAAACTCTTGGGAAAGAGTCACAAAAAGAAGAGCACTCTACCTAAAATGGGAAACAAACACCTGGATAAGACTCAAGAAAAGAAGAGCTCATCAGGGAAATTTGCAGAAAATAAGTTTTCTTCACCTTACTCTGTACGTCAGTCCCAGGACTCCCCCTCAGTCAGGAAGACCAGCAGAGAAACAAGGCAGCAGGATTTGGAGAAGGCCCCATTGTTTTTCCAGGAAACACAAGCCACCCTTGACAAAAACAACAGGCAAAAGACTAAAAAGAAGTTTAAAGAAGTAGAGCCAGTGCATCTTCCGGTGAGCCCACTGTCAACCCTGACAACCAAAACCAAAACCAAAACAAATACCAAGAATACAGTGGAGACTGGGGGGCCGGATTGTATTGCAGTGAAAGAGAAAGTCCGTGTTCTATTGCGTAGGTCCTTTCATCTCAAGGATGGTCCAGTTCATGTGAAATCCAAGAATTCCTGAAGACAAGAGTAAGTACTGCTAGTAACTGCACCTGTGTTTGCAGCAGTGTAGTATAAAAATGAGACTTGCAGTCTGCATTTCTATTTTTCTTTTATTGTGAATTTCTTTTTAAAAAAAATATATATTAATATTATTACTTTATTGTTATAATATTACTGATATAATGTCTATAATCAAAGGTATCTTTACAATATTCTGTTGTAGCTAAAGGACCAGTCTTATTATTGGTTACATTTGTGCCATTTAGCACAGCCTCTATTCCAGAGTGAATTACCTTGCAATCTTTTTCAAATATGGTCCATTTTTCTGAAGACATTCAGGAAGAGTATAACCGCAGCACCCCTCATAGAAATCCTTAACTCATTAAGTTGATCTAGATATTAGTATTGGTATTTTTATCAGTATATTTATATGCTTTATGAAGAGAAAAAGGCAATACTTCTGTAATTTTAATGATTCAGTCAATATGGTCATTGTTATCATTTTGTTGGATGTGCCTGAAAATTTGTCTCTTGTCCCACTTGACAGCTTCCTGTGCTAAGTGTCCAGTGGGGAAAGACACTTCCTGTTCAAAAGGAAAGTCACATGGCATGGTCGCACCATCCCATCATGTGTATCCTTCCAGGACTACAAGACGAGGCACATGCCAAAGCACAACACCTAGCTTTCCCAGAATGCACTGCTTGGAATCTGTTTTCAAGGCACAAAAGGAAGTGTGATGACTCACACTTGCACACTCACCCGAGTTTCCGGTGAAGATTGCTTGTTTCCAGTGGAAACTGTTTGAAGACGTGAGAACTTCTCACTTCACGGCTATCCATCCGAAGAATGTCTCTTTGATTTGAGAGCCAAAGTGTGAAGTGAAGTGTGTTCTCTGTGATTGTAATCATTGACTTGTAATTTTGATGTCAACAACTCCTTACCAGCATCCTGTTGGTTTTGCTCTTTAGATTCACACTGTAAGAGTATATTTTGTCATTTTTACGGTTTTATATTTTGTTTTTATATTTTCTGAAAGCTCAGGGTGTCTGTATTTGTCCACATCTGCTGTTGAATTGGTCTGGCATCTTACCAACATTGTGATACACATAAGGGGGCCCCAGAAGTCTCCACAGCTGTCCTGGACCAGGCTTGGGGAACCCAACAGTCCTTGCGGTTCTCCTGGACCAGGCTTGGGGAACCCAACAGACCTTGCGATTCTGCTGGACCAGGCTTGGGGAACCCAACAGACCTTGCGATTCTGCTGGACCAGGCTTGGGGAACCCAACAGACCTTGCGGTTCTCCAGGACCAGGCTTGTCCACTTCTGGATATTATAATTACACTGAGGAGCCTTTAGTTATGAGCACACACTGATGCATAACTAAGCCAGAGAAGCTGTGCATGGGGGTCCGGGTTGGGGGTGGGGGGGGGGGATTGTGTAAATATTAACAGTTAAATGCATCGATCTGGTGCAATTTGAGAGGGAAATTAAGAGGCTAAATCCATGAAGAATTTTGTGCTTTTGTAAAAATTTTGTATCAACACCGTAAGACGTTTTTACGACATTGTAAGACGTTTGAGCCTACACTTACGCCATAAAATAAATAAAATAAAAGCTATCACGTTATACTGTTTATTTAAAATGTTTGGAATCACGCTCCAATGTTGCAGTAAAAAATATGGTATTGCATGCTCTATCAGATTTAGAGATCACATTCAACTAAATGCTTGATGGTGAATGAAAGATAGCTAGATAAACATTTCGACAACAAAGATATTCAAAAAAAACTTCAAATAGCTAAAATGCTTAATCATCAGGTTTCATGCAGAGATTATCTAGAAGGTGTGGGAGAAACTAGCTTCAGCCTGGGCCAGATGGACTGAGTGTTCCCTCCACACTGTTGATGCTTCCTCAAAAAATAACAAACACAATCCGCAGAGTCTGATGTAATTAGGTTTATTGTAAGCAACTCAAAGTAGCACACAAGAAACTGAGGCTGGTCTGCACGAAGCAGCTCGAAACACAACTCTAAATACACTCTTCCTTTATACTGTTTTCTAGCTCCACCTGTTGTGGAGCTTAAAATCAAACCCCTCCTAACTGGCTTGTCCCACTCTTACAATTTTCCACCAATATTTCCAAGCCCCCTTCCCTTAATATAAAAAATAAATGGTTAAATGTTCTAATTCTTGCCAAACAGTTACGCATTCTGTCCTGATCTAACCCACCCTATATCTGCATGGCATTATGCCCTACACATAACATATACTGGTAATACAATTTACTACAGTAATTTAATAAGTGAGGACTACAGTAGACAGCGATGATAGATAATGACAGTGGTGTGCAATGAGTGATAGTAGATAATATAATAAGTGATAACGATAAGAAATGACTGTGAACTCCTCTCAACCTTCTTTTCACATTTCTCCTTCCACATTTTCAAATTCTCTAACAAAGACGTCTTCACTAACAACCTTGACCAGCTATCACTTCAGTACAGCGGACTCCCTCCCGTCGCATATCTTTCTGACAAAAACATTTTTCCCAAATTGACATTCAGCTACATCTTCTTTCATGGTGACCAATGATAAGGTAAACAGTGCCAGGCTGTACACTGGCCTTGAGGGAAGGTGCAGCTCCAGGCCCTCAGGCAACAATTAGACCATTATATCCTGCATTCTCCAAAGGCCCGCCGCACAGAGTGTAAGGCCCACAGCACAGGGTGTGAGGCCTACTGCACAAAGTTAAATGAATAAAAAGGCATTAAAAAACATATATCAATAATGACTATGCATAAATGTGTATAAGATAATGATTAAATCTGCATATTCCTCAACAAAGGGATATATTCCAACTACATGAATATCTGGTGTCAACATTCAGTTTAAAACAGTACTTGAACTTGATTAACTTGCAGCAGCTTTGAAAAATGACATAATCGACATAACGTTATGCATCAGTCGAGATATGGCTTTGCCAGCTTGATGCTGGACATAGTGTAACATACTAGTACGGTTTAAGTGTTAGCTAACATTAGTAATTTTAAATTGACATACCTCTGTAACCACTATGTTCGGACCAATGCAAATGTAGCAAGTTACCTCAGGGAATAGGCTACTGTTGTAAATGGAAGGGAATTGGAGTACCTTGAGTGCATGTTCTTTTCTGATGTTATCATGTAATAATATATAGCCACTTCAAAGGTTTCAATGTAAAGATTTACCAGACCCCATTAGTTTTAAAACGTTTAACCTGGATGTTTATGTGTGTATACGGGTCCACATATACACACATTGACTGGGATGTATGAGATACTGGGCGACAAAACCATGAACTCCAGAGAGCAAGACTATCTACTGCTGCCAGCTGCCAGGCATTCATATAATTGTTCTCTGACACAAAGACCTTCTAACCTAGCAGGTAATGGTACTACTAATCCGGGAATCTTGCAATTCACATTTCTGCACCATGACGAAGTGACTTTAACCTGGAAAAATTTATGTAGGCCTACAGATTATTTGGGTATTGACATGAGCAACTGTGTATTGTCGTGTCTAGGAACCGACAGAATTCAAAGTCCAATCTTTAATTTGTAGAAAACAACTTCACGAGGGAAAAAACACCACAGCAGCAAGCTCTTCAGAAAAGTTAGACTTTATTTGCACAGGTGCATAAAGCCGCATCAACTCTGCAGAATTGAACCTCGATTGTCAGTTTTACATTCATTTTATACACTGTGCACCCCACAACTCCCCCTAACACATTCCTTAAAATACCATCTGTCCTTCTTGGCACCACAATGATTTATTGTTCTTGGGTCTGCCTGACCTTCTTGGAACCACAATGATTACCTGTTCTTGGGTGATAATGTCATTGTGGAAAGTTACCCCAACTTTCCCTTAAAAAATATTATTCTTTATTCTGTAATTTTCTATTAAGAATACAAGTCACAGCCTCCTGTAATTTTCCATTGTATTCAGGTTACATAGGGGTCACTGTAAAATATTAGTCTTCTAGCACATTTATTAGCAGTTGATCAGTTTGAAAATATAAGTGTATGGTTAGTATTTGATTAATGTTTTCTGCTGAGTGAGTAAGTGTGTTTTTTTTTTAAGCCTTCTGCATTCTCTTGCTTTTTTTCTACAGTTGATACTGTGGTTTCTTGCGTTTCCATAAGCTCAGCTGCAACTAATGATACAGGTTTATTGGATTACATATTGATTATATGAGTGAATAGTCATAAATGTGATATATTTTTATCATGAAGCATGAAGCATTGAGAGTACTTTTACCATGGAGCATCAAGAGTTTGGAGGAACCAGTTTGATCAACATTGATGGGAATACCCTAACTTTGACATGTGACGTCATCACAATCATGGGGAATCTCAAGATTTTCCTACAGTATCACATATCTCCTGTATTTCAGCCGACATTTTTCCTGGTCCATCACATTTATCATATCAAGTAAGTTATATCAAGTTATTTGCATGCACATACAAATACTGCTTTTTAAAATAAAGTAGGTATTAGTTTTAGACAGGTTCTCGCCTGATCCAGGGGTGCCTGTGGGGGCTTTTTACGACATACGAACAGACCGTGTCCTGGCCACCTGTTTGAGTGGTGCACTTAGGGGGTAATAAAAAGCTTTTGGGACTATCTCACGTCCTGAAGATTGCTTTGAAGATTGCTTTGATTTTTCTACCTGCTGTGCTGTATGGCCTCTGGTGGTTTTGGCTCCACTAATGTCTATACAATTGCACTTTACAGCATGACACACACACATATATTCCACACATAATTTTAATAATATGTTGTCACATATTATATGAACACACATTACCCATGCACAATGAGGTGGACTCCCCGTGCAGTACGAACGACTAAGCGTTATCCCTAAGTACTACATTTACCAGAATGCATAGGGTAAACTGTTGTCATAAATCTGCAACACGGTCAGTAGCCATTGAGCACATATGTCTATGATAGAGCCAATTTGATATATCCATATTATTGCACGATGTCATGCAGATTTTCTAGATTTTTTAAAAGGAATTCCATAAGCGCATAATTTATTTTTGCACCTAACATTTTCAACATTTTCACTCTGACTTAGTGGCTGTCGTAATAGTCGTAACTTAGATTTGAGCCAGTTCGCTATGTAGAGTTCGAGTTTGTTTAAAACAGTCATATGTTGTCTATAGGCTAAGCTGGATAATTAGCCAGTTAGTTTAGAAGTCTTAGCAGCTAAAATTGGCTTTGCAACAAACGACATATTCGCTGGACCTGTAAACCTGTCAGCTCTTTTATGCTTGATGCTTGCTATTAGCTAGAAAAGGTATAGGCTGTATTTCAGTGATTAAATTATACGAGTAGCGGAATGAGGCGAACTGTAAAGTTATCTGATTGACTAGATGGCTAGCTTAAAATAGCATCTTAACTGGTCGTATCTCCAGAGTTCACAGCTAGACTATAAATGATATTACACCATTAACCTGACATTGTTTTTTTTTGTTTGTTTGTTAATGGTGGCGTTTACCTAATAACCTTAAATAAAATCATATTTTGTGGATAAAAAGTATAGTATATGATAAAAATGTTAGATGTAGCCATACATTTTCAGGGAAAATGGGACTGAAGATGTTGCATACTTCATAAGAGACGGTAGAAGGGTGAAACTGATTTAGGAATAAATCCCATGCATTTTGAAATATTGCGGGTGGTCTTTATTTTTCTTTTTAAATATGAAAAATTCTACAGGTCCTGGAGCACCTGTTAAAATAGACGTCATCATGAACACCAGTACGTACCAAGATATTTAAATAACAAAACAATGCAGCCCCCCCCCCCCAACCTCCCAACCTCCCACCTTCCACTGGCCACCACACCAGCTCATGGTGCGGTAATGCTCAAATTTAAGCAAGGTACACAAGTAAAAGTATATTAAAAGGTAGTGATACGCTGGCCAATCCTTCAGGCAACGCTTTTCGGCAATGCCGAGCAAGCGGGCGTCCCAACACGCCTGCGTTGACCGCATAGCGATCCCTCGCCCAGACAGATTCCACTTTATCCTATTCCTTCCATCTCACTCAATCTCTCGCCGGCAAGCACAACGCCCCATCACGTCGGCCAAAAAGTTGGCCGGGGCACTGCCATCACAATAGTGAACATCTTCAGCAACTTAATACTTTAACTGTGAACCATGCCAAAAGGATATAAAAGTAAATAAATAAATGAAATAAAAATTAAGAATAGAAAAAATAAATAAATTTTAAAGAAATTCAATACTAAGGTAACTGGTTGGAATCAAAACCAGCGAGCAGACCGGCCCTCCAGAACCGGAGTTGTGCACCCTGGTTTAGAAACACGTCAGGACGTGGACGTCCTGCAGGGGGCAGTACTCTGTCCATCTCCAGATCTCAGTGCTTAACTGGGAAGGGGGGGGGGGGGGGGGGGGGGGGGGGGGGGCATGCTCCTCAGAAAACTCCAGTGTGTAGCCCCCACCTGGGTGACGATCTTGTTTCGTCAGGTGAGCCCACCTGTGGCTCTGTGTAAATGTGGTTAGCGAGTGCTAATCGGCAGATCAAGAGACAGTCAGAAGGAGATTCAGGAGAGTTTTTACTAGGTTAACAAAGTTTTTCAACGTTAACGATGCTTGTTTGCCAAATTGATTACTTGCCCGGTCAAGCTAACTGTTTAGTTATAGGAGGATGATATGATTTCATGTGTGTTGAAATTTCTGTACCACTATTGACTTCAGTTTAAGGTTAAATGTGGATATAAAACAAATGGTGGGAATTTTCTGCAAGTGGGCTAAATAAACAGGAGGGGTAGTTGCCCAAAGGTTGGGCGGGTGTGTGACTGCCTCTGTTTGGAATTGGAACTCGTCTGTGCCAAGCTTGCCCTGGTCCATGTGGTTTTATGAGCATAACTCTCTCCTGGTGAGCTCAGCTGGGACATCACTCATGCCATCTGTGGCCCCCCTCGTGCGACACACACACACACATTTAAACATTAGCATATTTGATTGCCCCCTCCCCCCCAGTACCTGTTCTTTGTAACATATCTAATCTGGCTTGGGTCTTTGGAGCACAGTTCTGGTCTAATGGTGAAATTAGAAGCCCTGCAATCTGAGCAGCCTTGTCAGGTTTGTAGTAAGAAGTAAATAAAGTTAAATAAAGTAAATAAAAAATTCCCTCACACAAGGGCTGGACAGGAAGTGTTTATTATCAATCATGGTAGCTTTTCAAAAAAACATTTAACTTGCGGCCCTCATGGCGTTAGGCAGAGAAGTATCCCCTTCCCCAAGGACCAGCCAAACACCGCGAGATATTCATGTTCCCCAAGGACCAGGCGGACAGTGAGATGCACCTAATAGGTTTATTCCTGCAGTAACACTGCAGCACACTCCTACTGGGATTTTCAAAACTGCACCGAAATACAAGGGCCACAACACAATATATATATATATTATAATATATAGGGTCTATGCACCCTTTTGAAAGAAATCCATTGTACGCGAATAATTGTGCAATGGTGATCATGTCTTCGTTTGTAAGTTGTGTTGAGGTAGCATTGCTTTTGGCTAGTTTAGAACCTTTGTTTTTTTAATGTGAAATACTGGGAGAATGAGGGAAGGGTTTGGAGTTCTGCCCCCTCAGCTCCCCATATCTCGTCATTCCAAGCTTAGGATTTCATCAATTTATCAACCTTTCCCTGCCTGCACATTTCTGGAAGACACACGGAACTCCAAGCTGTGTCCTCCCACTCGAAAAGCACTTTAGAAAAACTTCGGTACTGCGGTCAATCAGAGCACAGAGTACAGACAGACGGGGCCTCTCAGTTGTCTACAGAAGGATTAAGATAAACGAACGTACGCCTAAAAATTCAAACCCTTTAAATGTTACTCTTTTTTTTTTTAATTACGAGATTTAAACTAACGAGATTGGTCTGCTGGAAGCCTGTTGGATGTCTGTTAAGAGGACAGTGTTTTATCAGCTGGAATTTGGGGAATTTTACTCGGAGTTGTGATCACAGGCCCTCCTGCAGGAGCCCCTAATAAATTGTTTGCCAGGGGGCTGGGAATCCTTCTGGCTGCAAGTCTCCAGGAAGTCTGGAGGCCGTTTGAGCTTTGTGCTTTATCAGCCGAGATTTATGGCAGGGGGGAGCGGTTTAACATACAATGCTCCAGCTTTCTTCATTTATAAAACGGTCAGAACTTAGGTGCGACAGCAGGAGGACTTTTCAAGGCTGCCATTTCACAGTCTTGCAAACCGTCTCAATGTGGCGAGGGACAGGTACGCCAAAACACTTCAGATCACAACGTTGAACTTTCAAAACCAAAGGTGTGTACCTCACCAAGAATGAGGTGAAAATGGTCCCCTGTGTGACCTACAGGTGGTGCTGTGGGAGTGTTAACAGTACTGTCTATCCTGTGTGAGTGTGTGTGTGTGTGTAGAGGCAATAGTGTTTTCTATCAGGCGTGCGTGTGCACGTGTGTGCGTGCGTGTGCGTATGTGACAGCATTGTTCTCTCTCAGGAGCGCATGTGTGTGTGTATGACAGCACTGTTCTCTCTCAGGAGTGTGTGTGTGTGTGTGTAACAGCACTGTTCTCTCTCAGGAGTGTGTGTGTGTGTGTGTGCGCGTGTATGTGTGTGTGCGTGCGTGTGTGTGTGTATAACAGCACTGCTCTCGCTTAGGCGTGTGTGTGCGCTAATAGCACTGTTCTCTCTCAGGCGTGTGTGTGTGTGTGTGCGTGTTAACAGCACTGTACTCCCACAGGAGTGTGTGTATAACAGCACTTCTCTCTCTCAGGAGTGTGTGCTCTGGCGGAGTCCTGCCCCAGCCTGCAGGTGGTGGGTCTGGGCGGCTGCACCGGGCTGACGGACAAAGGCGTGTTAGCGTTAGCACGCTGCTGCCCCCTGCTGGAGGTTGTCTCGCTGAGGGGCTGCTCGAGCGTGGGTGACGCCGCCCTACAGGCCCTCGTTCGCAACTGCAGGCTCCTGCGCAGCGTCTACTTGTCAGAAACCCTTGTGATTGAGGGGGAGGAGTAACCTCGAAAAATTCCACACTTCTCCCTTTGCAACATGCCTCTGTGTCGGTGACCCTGATTGACGGCAGTGTAATGCAATGGGTAAGGTACTGGTCTTGCAACCCGGTTAGGACACTGCCGCTGTGCCCTTGAGCAAGGTACTTCACCTGCATTGCTTCAGTATACTGTAATACTGTATCCTGCTGTAAAAATGGATGCAGCGTAAATGCCATGTAAAAGTTGTGCAAGTTGCTCTGAATAAGAGCGTCTGCTAAATGCCTGGAATGTAATGTAATATGACTGAACGCCCTGTAGGAACATATCCGTGGGGTGAGGGATATCGCGTGCTGTCCGAATTTGAGTGTGTCACGGTACCGCAGCAACCCCTGGGTAAATCCAGGCAAGAGCCCAGCCAGGAGGCATCTCACTGGAATAGTGCAACAGGCCTGCACATCTGAAATATTTTAACTCTTTTGACCCCTGTTGTTCAAATCACGGCCCTCGAGATCCAAAAACTGCTGGGGTAAATATAGCCTGGCCAATCAGTAGCACTAATTGTTCAGTTAATTACCTGGGGCGAAAGAAAGCCTGGGCCGGATTTGGATTTGAGGTCCAGGCATGAGTATCCATGCTTTAGATGCTGGGATCCTGCAGATCCTGTCGTCGTTTCCAGATGACAAGTTCTTCAATCTTTGTGCAGAATTTCTTCAATATTTTCAATAAAGAGGATGAGGCAGAATCTTCAGAATATCAGACTTTATTCTCAACCAGTGATCACAAAGCCGAGACCTTTCTGCAGAAAGCTCTGCCATCACCTCAGTTACATTCTTTTTTATACACTTTTTCAGACTTAACCCCCCCTTAATTCCCTCCTTATGGGTGTTTCCTCTTTCAATACGCCACAGTGGTTTATCAATTTTTTATCTGTTTACTTTGCATAAAATGATGTTCATTGGTTGACACTCAATCTTGCTGACTTTATGAAATCACTGTGGCTATGTTCCTTGGAAATTCCGCAAACCACCTCCTGTTCTTGACATTTTAGGAAACCACCTCCTATTCCTGACATTTTAGGAAACCACCTCCTATTCCTGACATTTTAGGTCGTAGACTAAATGTTTTGCAAACATTGGCAAAAACAAAAAATAAAACAAAAATATATTTATATGTTTAGTGACTCTGATAAGTTTGATAAGTTGCATGTGCCTTGATAAGTAATTGGCAAAAACAAAATGCCAGCCGTTAGAAGTTCCTGATGTTTTTTGATGTTGATTGAAGAAAGCAGTTCCAAAACAGTTCCTCCTTATGGGAACCCGGTCATCTGCACACTGTGTTCTTTTTGTTTACATGTGCTCTGATATAGTGATGGGTGTACAAAGGGTGTACGGCAGGTGTTATATATCTCTTGGAATTTTCCAACAATCCCTGAGAATTTCCAGCAAAGCATGTTACTAACCTAAGGTGTACAATCATATGGAGAAATGTGACTGGTAAAGATTTGAAGAATTGTGGAAAGTCTGTCATACCTTCAGTGTGAGCACTCAATCAGAATGAATAAAATGGATACTGGTAGATAAGAGGCTTATAAGACAAATACGAAGTGCTATTGTGATAGAGAGAGGTGAGATGTATAATGCTTGTATTTAGAAAGATTCACAATGTAGCGGTTTCCGCAATGGTGCACTGTTTGTGCTTGGTGCTAATTGGTCAGCGATATGTAACACTGCTCTGTAATGTGTTCTGCTCTGAAATAGCAGAGTCATTAACTGATACCTGAAATGCATGACTGGTTTTGTTTGTGTTAGGCAGGCCTCTGCTTGCTGATTGGCTGCTGAAAATGTGCTCCCCCCCCCCCCCCCCCTTTTCCTTCTAGGTTCTGAGGTGAGATCTTGTTGCAGAGTTGGCGATGTAAGAAGAAAGAACTCTAACACTGTAAAGTCTTATTAATAATTTATTTCCACGCAAGCCTGCGGGAGGTCCCATTGTCTTCGCAGAGATAAGAGGAACTCTCTGAACAATGGAAATGCATAGATCTTATATAGACAAACTTCCTTCTACTGAGGCAGTCTTATCCAATAGGCTTAGTATGCATATACCATAATGAAGCAAAACCAATCATAGCATAGGTCACACCAAAGGTTACATTTACGTATGACGTGTCAGCTTCTTATCCAATAACAAAGCACTAGTCCAAAATAACAGTTCTTTCCAGTGTTCTTTCCTGTCTGTGCTGGGCCGACGGTACTTCCCCAAACCTCGGTTTCGATTCATCAACTCAGGGTCATGTCTAGTTCAGGTTCCCCAATTCTAAGAAACCGCATAGAACACTGCATTGTTTTGTTATTTAAAAATCTTGGTACGTACTGGTGTTCATGTGTTCATGATGACATCTATCTTAGCAGGTGCTCCAGGACCTGTAGAATTTTTCATATTTAAAAAAAAAAATAAAGACCACCCGCAATATTTCAAAATGCATGGGATTTATTCCTAAATCAGTTTCACCCTTCTACCATTGAAAATATATGGTACTGCATGTGGTGAAAATGATATGTAGGAATAGGAATAGGAAGGGTAGGAATATACCCCATTACAAACCACTGAGAGGGATAGTGCAACACTGGGACATTGGTCAGCAAGTCTTTGATAGGGGGAGAGTGTCAGTTCAGTCCCCCATTCACACTGTATCGCTCCCTCACTGCCATGGGCTTTTCCTCGGCTCATGGTGCTCTGGAAAAAAGTTACCGTTGAGGATTATGTCTCCACGGATAACCTGTAATTCCTTAGAGATGTTTGAATTAAGAAACCAGCAATCCCCGGACAGCATGAAGGACTAAGCATTTTTCTATGTACTACAATTACCAGAATGCATAGGGTTTGCTGTTGTCATAAATGTGCGACACGGTCGGTAGCCATAGAGCCATATTATTCATATTATTGCAGGATGTCCTGCAGATTTTCTAGATTGTTTTAAAGGAATTCCATAAGCGCCTAATTTATTTTTGCACGCAAAATTTTCACTCTGACTTGGGGGATATCGTAATAATCGTAACTTACGTTAGATTTGAGCCAGTTAGCTATGTAGAGTTCGAGTTTGTTTAAAACAGTCATATGTTGTCTATAGGATAGCCTAAGCTTGATAACTAGCCAGTTAGTTTAGAAGTCTAGCAACTAAAATTGGCAGCAACAAACGACATGGCTGTATATTCGCTCTTGGACCTGTAAGTAGCCTGCTGTCAGCTCAATTTATGCTTGATGCTTGCTGTTAGCTAGAAAAAATATATATTTCAGTGATTAAATTATACGAGTAGCGTAATGAGGCAAACTGTGAAGTTATCTGATTGACTAGATGGCTAGGTAGCTTAAAATAGTATTTTTAACTAGCCGTATCGCCAGAGTTTGAGACAGCTAGACTACAAACGATATTAGACCATTAACTTGACATTGTTTTTTGTTAATGGTGGCGTTTATCTAGGCTAATAACCTTGCATAAAACCATATTTTGTGGATAAAAAGTATAGTATAAAATAAAAATGTTAGATGTATCCATACATTTTCAGGGGAAATGTTGACTGAAGATGTTGCATACTTCGTATGCTCATGCGTCATGTCTATGTCGGAGAATTCCCCTGCTCCGATTACTTACAGCCTATTCAAAACGGGATGACTAGCCTCTGGATGTGATATCCAAGCTCTATTTTCAAATAATCGCACTTGCACAATATCCAAATCATATTTTATTTTGTGAATTAACAGAAGCCTGAACTGCCTCGCAAAATATGCCGACAATTACCACGGCGACATTGTATCTTTACCTGTGGGCATTAAGGACAAACTGGTGCGGATAATGACCTCACAGGGCGCGGTGACGGATTTCAACATCAGTCAGGTAATTAGAAATCTTTGTGAAGCCTCTTCTGGTCTCCATAAAAAATGCATTTACATAAAGCGTGTGTCGGCATAGCTATTCATAGTGGTCCACCTACATCTGTGGCGTTAGCATAGTTCCGGGTTTAACACCTTTCCACTGCCAAAGAAACCTGGTGAAGAAGAAAGTTCATCTCGTCTCACGCGGCAGATAGAATGGACATGATTGAGAGTCGATATGGGAACGGGGATAAGGTTGATCAAGGACGAAAGCAGAGAAATCAACCGGCAGTCCAAGTACAGTCAAAGGCAATTTAGTGCGACCTTGGAAGAGGAAAGCAACCGATAAGAGGTTCAGAGCTGCAAGCCTCGCTACTATGAACTGGGTTACAGGGCGTTTTTTTAGGTATTCACATTCTAATACATTTTAGTCTTTCTAAACAATGGTTATGGATGGCTCTGCAGTTTTTGTACCTGGGTGGGTGTAGTTTGAAATGAGCGCATTGGAACAGATGTCATAAAACTTTGCCTTTTGTTTCTTTATCTTCTTTTGTAGCGCCTCCCTTACGTGTAAATCAGAACAGTGTTCTGAGATGTCAGGAGAGCAGAAACACAGAACTGCAAAAACAATAGTACAGTAAAACAAACGAAAACAATACAAAATAGACAAGTAATCACCCTGGGATAATTGGTGTTAGTTCATTAAATAGTTGTCTGTGGGTGTATACACGTGCATATTCATATGTGAGGGTTAATGATGCTCTGTGTAAGTACGAATGCCACTTTAGTAAAGTTTATGGTGTTGGTGCCCATTTCTCTGTGTGTCCTATGATTGACCAAGAGGCCCAGGAAGCCAAGCCCTTCCCCCACATCTCACTGCATGATCTCAGAGGGCATAAGGAAACTGCCCCCCCTCTCCACACACCCTACTCCTCCCACACCCCCAGGTCCATGCAGCTCAGACATTCTTAAGATTAGAAGACACAGAACACTGTGTTCTTTTTGCGAGATTAGAATAAATGCACAGTGGTCGGTTATGTGTTGTACATCATAGTGTAATTAATGCAGGTGTAATGAACCCAGAATGCACTGAATGTGTGGCGCTGATTTGGGTTCCCGTTGCTGCGCTGCCTTCAGCTGTTGCATCCCGGGATTCACACGCTGGACCTGCAGATCTGCCGCGTGTCGGACTCCGCCCTGCGACAGACCCGCTGCCCCGGGCTGCGTAGGATCCTCCTGAGGGGCCTCCCAGAGATCACCTCAGCAGGTACCACTCACCTGCCGCCTGTTCACCACGACACGCCCGCCTTCGTTTAGAAACGCGTCAGGACGTGGACGTCCTGCAGGGGGCAGTACTCTGTCCATCTCCAGATCTCAGTGCTTAACAGGGAAGGGAAGGGGGGGGTGGGGGGGGGGCGTGTGTGCGCCTGTGTGCGTTCACGTTAACCGCACTGTTCTCTCTCAGGAGTGTGTCTGTGTTAACAGCACTGTTCTCTCTCAGGAGTGTGTCTGTGTTAACAGCACTGTTCTCTCTCAGGAGTGTGTCTGTGTTAACAGCACTGTTCTCTCTCAGGAGTGTGTGCTCTGGCGGAATCCTGCCCCAGCCTGCAGGTGGTGGATCTGGGCGGCTGCACCGGGCTGACGGACGAAGGCGTGTTAGCGTTAGCGCGCTGCTGCCCCCTGCTGGAGGTTGTCTCGCTGAGGGGCTGCTCGAGCGTGGGCGACGCCGCCCTACAGGCCCTCGCTCGCAACTGCAGGCTCCTGCACAGCGTCTACTTGTCAGAAACCCTCGTGAGTAAGGGGCGGGGGGGGGGGGAGGGTAACCCCAAAAAATGCCACTCCTCACCCTTTGCAACATGCCTCCGAGAGATAATGGCGTCAAAAACAAGACCTAAGAAAACAAAGAAAAATAAGTGGGAAGTACTGAGTTGAAGAGTGTCTGGAGAGTGTTTGGTGAGTGATTAGGGAATGATTGGATGTATTGTCTTTACTTCGTGAATGACTGTTGTTTGTACTGAACTGCGCAGATCAGCCCGGGTTTTTGTATGCAATCTTTGATTTACTAACAATAAACCCAGTTACATCAGACTCCGAGAAGTGTGCATACTTTGAAGTATTCAACAGTGTGGAGGTGAGCGACCCCGGCGTTTCTGGCCCAGGCCGGGGCCCGTTTTCTTCTGCCCACATTAACCATTAGCATCTGCTAAATGCCAGTAATGTAATGTGATGTGCAATGCATGCTGTTTGAGTTTGAGTGTGTCACAGTACCTCGGCAACCCCTGGGTAAATCCAGGCAAAAGTCCAGTCAGGAGGAGTCCACTACAGTCTGGAATAGTGCAACAGGCCCGAGCATCTGAAATACTTTAACTCCTTTGACCCCTTTTGGCCCTTGAGATCCACAAACTGCTGGTTTTCCACCCTCCCTTTACGTGAGAGTCAGGGGTGAATATAGCCTGACCAATCAGTAGCACTAATTGTTCAGTTAATTACCTGGGGGAAAGAAAACCTGGGCTGGATTTGGATTGGAGGTCCAGGCCTGAGTATCCATTCATTAGAAGCTGGGATCCTACAGATCCCTGAGAATTTGCAGCGAAGCATGTTACTAACCTCAGGTGTTCAATCATGTGAAGAAATGTGACTGGTAAAGATTTGAACAGTTTTCTGTGAATAATCTATGAAACTCACAGAATTCCAAAGATGGTGAACTCTGACCCTTCTGTCACGGTGTTTTCCGCCAGGTGACAGACGAAGGTGTTATCGGGCTGGCTACTGGAGTGTGCTCCGGCAGCCTGAAGGTACGCGCGTGTGTGTTCCCGTTGCCACGGTTGCAGGTTTACCCTCAGGACGCACGGGAGTGTGCGTCGTTGGGCATGCAGCTGTCCTGGGGTTTCGAATGGGTTTTGTGGCCAGTTCTTTAGACCCACAGAAGATAAGAGGGCTTATGAGACAAATACTAAGTGCTATTGTGATAGAGAGAGGTGAGATGTATGATGCTTGTATTTAGAAAGATTCACAATGTAGCGGTTTCCCAGATGGTGCGATGTTTGTTGCTTGGTGCTAATTGGTCAGTGATATGTAACACTGCTCTGTAATTGGTTGGCTGCAGGAGCTCAATATGGTGCGCTGTCAGTTTGTGACCGATGAGGCGGTGACGGCGGTGCTGACGCACTGTCCGAAAATCAGGATCTTCAACTTCCATGGCTGCCCGCTGATCTCAGGTCAGTTTGAATGGTCCTCCATGCACAAGTCAGCTTTAACACACACACCTTCCTGCTGATCTCAGGTCAGTTTGAACGGCCCTCTATGCACAGGTCAGCTTCAACACACACACACACCTTCCTGCTGATCTCAGGTCAGTTTGAACGGCCCTCCATGCACAGGTCAGCTTTAACACACACACCTTCCTGCTGATCTCAGAACAGCTTAATCTGAGAAATTACAGAAACTCCCAATATGTGGGCCATCACAGTCAGTCTTAAGTTAACACTCTTAACTGCAGTCTTTGAGTGTTTTTTTTTTTTTGGCATAGGAGAGTCATTAACTGATACATAAAACGCATGACTGGCTTTGTTTGTGTTAGGCAGGCCTCTGCTTGCTGATTGGATGCTGAAAATGTTCTCTCTGTCCTCCCCCCCCTCTTAGATCAGTCGCGGGGGGCGCTGCACAACTTCGTTGGCCCGGGTAAAATTCAGCAGGTGACCTGGACCGTGTACTGACCCCCAGCGCATGGGCCACCGGACCGCTGGTGTCACGGTTGGACTCTGAGGGGGGGCGTCGCTGCCCCCTGTCCTCCTGACTGCGTGGTCAGGGCGTTTCCTGGACATTCATCTCACTTCTATTCCAGAATTCCCATTCCACCGAGCGTGTGCGCTGTTACTGTTTAGCGAAGGCTGTGGGTGTTTACACTGCATTCTGTACTGATGACAGACTTTACCAGTAGGGGTAGATTTAATGGTGAGATCGGACCGGCTGAATGCAGGACTGGGTCGTTGCATTCCATCTAGGTTATCACACTCCAGTCCTGGAGGGGGCGCTGTGTATGCACATTTTATTTCCGTGCCTCAGTGCTGAATTTAAGGCACACTTTGTTTCCAAGGCCGTAACTGGCTGCTGATTGAAAGGACACCGCAGAAACCTGCTGACATTCTGGCCCTCCAGGACTGCTGTTTAACCTGTAGGCACAGCACCCCCTGTAGGACTAGAGTTTTATACCCCGACTTCATGCGATGTGTGATGTAGGATCAGTTTTGCCTTTAAGCTGGATGAATGAGGTTAGGATATGGACGGCGGAAAACTGATCCTAGATCAGCACTTAGATTCTGAGGCTCTTTAAATACAGGCCCTGGCCTCACTAAAGCGAAAAGCCGACTGATGAAGGGCCTTACGTAGGATACATTTATCAGGAAGGTTGTATTTATGTATCAAGTGTGTGTGTGTGTTTGTAATCTTCAAAAGGATTGTGCTGCTTTGTGTCTAACTGTAACTGTTGTTATAACGTTTCGTGTGAACAGTTTGCACAGTTCTGCTTTTGAGTTGTGAGGGTGACCTCTAGTGGTCAGACACCATTGGTGCAATTGTGCTTTCACACTTCTTGTATAGCACTCCTTTTGGTGTATTGGTATATTGCATGTGATGTCACTTCCTCTGTGTATTGACTATGAGATTTTATAGTGAAAACTGTCATAATTTTCATAATTGACTTTACTTGCTTTGGTCCAGGACAGTTCCGCTATCAGGCCAGAGCATTTACACACTAGTTTTGGAGGCTTGTGCCTGGAAAATGACTACATCTAAACATTTGATGCCAAAATGTCCAAGCAACTTTTCTAATAATACTAATAATAATAATAATTTGAGAGTGTTAAATAAGGATTAAATGCATTTTGTATTCTTCCTGTTCTTTTTTTGGTGTAATGTGTGGGAGTGTAACTGCAGTATCCGTAGAGTTTGAGCGCTTCACTGACTGAAAGTCACATGATCTTGCTGGAACCTCTCATGCATAAAACAGAAGCACCGGACTGCACATCCTCATTCTGTTCTGCGTGTTGCACTAATTCTAAGACATAGAAATAAATGTATTATGTATTTATTGTAGTCTGTATTTTTACAAGTGTACAAGTGTTTCTGTGTGTGATGATGAAGTGTCATTTATACTGCACTGAACAATCTCTGCTGTGGCTACATGCCCTCTGTGGTGGATATGTTGTGGAGTTAAAGAAGAGAGCGTAAAAACCAAAATGTAAAAGTTCGCATTTCGTCAAAGGGTATCCTTCAGCCCTCACTTGTCTTATCCTCCTACCCCTCAAATGAGCACTCATTCAACTGCACTCCTGTACAGGTGAGCAGTCGTTCAGCTACACCCCTGTACAGGTGAGCAGTCCTTCAACTGCACTTCTGCACAGGTGAGCAGTCTCACTGCTATTAGAACATTTAAGGGGGATTTTGTCTTCAGTTCGATGTTGAGGCCATGCGTCAGCCCTGCCAGACTAAGTCATTGTTTGTTTGTGAAATAACTGCAACACATATCAGAGATGTAGAGTTTTTGAAAAATAATAACATGCATATAAAAAATGAGTGATTCATTATACGCACACTCATGCATACACACGCACGGATGTACACATACTGCTTACCTGCGTGTTATTTTCTGCGCTGAATTTTTTATGTATCCCTGCATGTATAAGACCATCGTTTCCAACACCAGATGGAAGCAAAGTGCCGACTGTCTGCTAGGGATTCCCTGACCCACATGATCATTAATAAAGAAACCCCTTTACACATCGAAAATGCACTCGAGTTTTTTGAGATCCCATGATTTTCGTCGAGGCTAAATGTCAATTTAATGAATTGACAGTTGGGTATAAAAAATGTAGGCTACTTCCTAAAAGATTACCTGATGAACATTTCTGAATGCACTAGGTCATCATTCGAGAATCGTTCGTACACTTAACTGTGCAAATATCTGAAATGTTCTAATACGTTAAACTATAAATATTCTACGCTAATCAATTACAGGCTGCAGCAACAATAGGAAGGGGAAGACTGAAAAGGTGGGCCTATTGGCGTCATTTCTCAGCGTGAGCTGTCCAGAGTGCTGATCCGCATCACGCTTCAAGTTGTTGCGTTTCAGATAATGTTCTTCGTGCCACACACAATTAACGTGATTCATTACTACTGTAGATGTGATTCAAGCCCACGCTTATTTGTAATGCTTATTGAAAAAACCTAAAAGCCTCGAAACCTTTATGAATGGGGCACATTTTTTTGTGAAAACGTATGCATGTTGTTGGAGTATGTAATTGGTGTTTAATGTTATTGGAAAACGAATATAGGCGATATCTAAATGTAGATGATATAGATTTAGAAAATTAAAGGCATGGAGCTACTCGAATCGACACTGAAGAGCATTAGTGTCATTGGTATTGACCTTATGAGACGAATAAGAAAGAACGGCCGCCAACTACATTCTTAATGGGTTTGTATTTGAAATCGTTGTACTTTTTAGAATTCTGGTCGGCTTTATGGGCTTAAATGACTACATTCTTCAATCACTAGGGGTTGTTAGCAACGACATTTCACAACAAATTCTGTCATCTGTGAACCAACTGCCTCATACAGTAGCCTATATGTATGTAATGTCTCACCTTTATTTGACTACGTCGAATAAAAGTTTACTTTTATTTTTGATCATGATTCTATTTTGCTAATGTCTGACACCATTAATATGTATTATTTGGATAACCTCAGGAAAAGGGTTGATGTTAAAACTGTATTGGTCATTTTGAATGCCCCGCCCTCCCACACGACAATCTTAGTGTCCGCCCCTAGGAGGGAGGGCGCAGAAACACAGAGCGCTCGAACTCCGGACCCGTTATTTTGCAGAAGACACGGTACGGGAGATCCCCTCTGAACAGCGTAACCCCTGACAGTTTACTGTTTTTTACGTGGACGCTACGGGATTTATTTTTCCCTTTTCTACTGATTTTTTTCAGACTTTTGAGTATGGAGACTTTCTGCTCGGTGGATTAGAGTTGTAAACAGGACGCTGAAATCTTGGTCCAGAATGAGCGCGACAGCGGGGTCCGGACTGGCCCCGTGCCGTTTCGCTCACTACTTCGTGATATGCGGCATGGACACAGAAACCGGTCTGGAACCTGACGATCTAGCCCGTAAGTTTAAGTTTTAAAAACCGTGGTGTAAGAAGGAACAAAAATACATGAGAATGTTAAATAGGTCTCTATTCCCAAACAGTGTTTTGTAGACACAGTAACTAAAACACTGCACCTGTTTTGGTCCTGAAAATCAGGGTTTCGGTAAGGTTAATCATTTGTTGTGGTGATACTAAATAATGAAATCATCTGTAAATCATGATTTGGCGAAATGTACAAAAAATCAGTGTTTACTTCCGACACATTGCTGTTTTGGCGATGTTATTGTTTTGGTGGGATTCAGGACAACTGAGGTCTCCGATGCCAATTCTCCGTAATAGCAAACCAGTTTGTTTTCATTACCAACGGGACGGACTGTCTACTCAGAGACTGTAGCCTATGCATTTTCGGGTTTAAAGGTTTACGTCCGTCTGAATTAATGATCTCTGTGTTATTTTAATTACATCTAAAAGCGCTGCATACTACACAATCAGAATTCGTGAAGAGGCGTAAGTGGATTTTGAGGATCACTGTTTGGGAATCCAGACACGTGTTTTGACAAGTGACCGAGCTCTGGGGATTCTTGGTCGCGTGTCCTCCAATATCCCTTAATCACAGAAGCGACAGAATATTCTTGGCTACAGTGTGCTTTTTTACCACTTAGGTCCAAAATCAGACACCGTGTTTCCTGCATTTGCGCTTGTCATTGCATGTGTTTCTGGTGAGCCTAGTGAGCCCAATGGACGTGTTGTCTCACCGCACGCTTCGTGTCTTCTCTTAAATCGCAATGATAGCCTTGGTACTTGGATTTAGTTCTGGCTTTCATGATGACTAGAAAAGGAATAGAAGGAATGACGCATACGCTTCCTTAATATATAAACATGCTGTGAAGGAAGTGCTTTTATGAATAGATTCTCATGGGTATTAATTAAGAATGGGATTGAATAGTGTTTTAGAAGTGCTGATGTTTTTGAATAGCTGTTCGGGTAATGTTTAAGTTTAATGCAAACTAGTGGCTTTTTTGGTGATCCAGTCAGACATTGTAGGACGTGTATTTTTGCATTGCTGAAGAGAAAATAAGTATGGATCTTGCCCCGAGGGTGGGTGTTCAATAAGGATCACAATTAATCTAAGAAGAAAACATTTCTGTCACCTATTGCTGTGCTTGATTTCTGCGAAGAGTGTATGGTGCGTGTCATGTTTATCTGAGAAATTTGTCACTTGATGTTTCTGGAGATGAGTGGTCTGGTTGTCAGTACTGATGAGATACCTGTGAACTGTAGTTCCATTCTGATTGGATACCCGTGAGCTGTAGTTCCATTCTGACTGGATACCCATGAACTCTAGGTCCACTGTGATTGGATACCCGTGAAGTATTGTTCCACTCTGATTGGATACCCAAGGACTGTAGTTCTACTCTGATTGGATACCCATGAACTACAGTTCTACTCTGATTCAGCAGTAGAGACACATGCTGAACTCCTTCTTAATGTAGCTTTCTTACCTCCCAAGGTCAAACAATGCTAAATAATTTAACCAGTAGAATTCCTTAAGATAACCAAAAGATTTCTTTTTACAAATATTCCAAACAAAAGTCAACTTTTATATGATTTTACTTTTTGGATAGTGACCTGTTTTGTTGGAGTTCTGCAGGAGGGTATTGAAACTTCACTTCCATATAAAGGGTTAAAGCATTTCAAATGCATATTTGACTTTTTGCTGTTTTGATTCACATCACCTGCACACTGAACTGGGATCATCTCCTGGAGGCAGTGGCAGTGTTTTTATTGACAGTGAAACACAAAACTTTATTGCTTGTGCATTCTGACACATTTATTTATCTATTTGATTGTTTGTTTGTTATTTAGGGTGCAGATGAATCACTGCTGCTGTATTAAGCAGGTGGAGCAGTGAAGTAGACAGGCTATTGCAGACTCTTTGGTCAGTAGGCAGTCTTGGGCACTGCTGATCCAGTCTCATCACAAACAACTACTGCATGGTCTTTGTGTGTTTCCCAGAATCCTCCACATGGCTAGAAATGTCACACTGTGAGAATGTGTCACATTCTGCCTTTCTGAATTTGGTAGCCCCTGGGTGTCCCCTTGGACTGTCCAGGTGGAGGAGGAGAGGAGAGCAGGCTCAGGAACAGAGCTTTTGTTTTGAAGGGGGGGGGGTGCGGTGGGTTTAGACCTATGATCTCATGTCACAGATTTTAGTTCCCCTTCTGATTAGCCTTTGTGTTCATATGCAGTAAAAAATTTGGAAAACAGCTAGGCCAGACGCTCTCTCTCTGCACTGCGGAGGAAAGGGGTTTGAGTTTCAGCTGCAGTGAAAGTTGGCTTCAGCAGAACTGCCCCACGCAGCAGGAGATCCTCTTACACTGCAGCAGATCCAGATTACACCCGAACTCCAGTCCACAGGAAACTCCACTGCAGCTGCAGCACATACTGATTGCACCTGAGATCCAGACCACAGGAAACCTCCTCTGCAGCAGATCCAGATTACACCTTAAATCCAGTCCACAGGGAAACTCCACTGCAGCCGATGCAGATTACACCTGAATTCCAGTCCATGGGTAAACATGACATTTTTTTCCTCTTTGCCACTGGCTGCGGAGATATCAGTCACACTCACTGGCTGTTATAAACTGTTCTAAGCATGCAGTCACACACACTAGCTGTTATAAACTGCAGTCACACACTGGCTGTTATAATCTGTCCTAAGAATGCAGTCACACACACTAGCTGTTATAAACTGCAGTCACACACTGGCTGTTATAATCTGTTCTAAGAATGCAGTCACACACACTAGCTGTTATAAACTGCAGTCACACACTGGCTGTTATAATCTGTTCTAAGAATGCAGTCACACACACTAGCTGTTATAAACTGCAGTCACACACTGGCTGTTATAATCTGTCCTAATCGTGCAGTCACTCACACTAGCTGTTATAAACTGCAGTCACACACTGGCTGTTATAATCTGTTCTAAGAATGCAGTCACACACACTAGCTGTTATAAACTGCAGTCATACACTAGCTGTTATAATCTGTTCTAATTGTGCAGTCACACACACTAGCTGTTATAATCTGTTCTAATTGTGCAGTCACACACACTAGCTGTTATAAACTGTAGTCACACACTGGCTGTTATAATCTGTTCTAATCGTGCAGTCACACACACTAGCTGTTATAAACTGCAGTCACACGCATGCTGTTTGTCGTAACCAGATGGGCAGGCTGGAAGAGATGTTTGCCCCTCAGTGTTGGCCTGGTCACGCACACACATTCCCCAGACTCGGCTGGTGCTACCTGTGGCCAACAGCCATAGCAGCTGGCCGTGACATCACTCGCCAAGAGAGAGATTCCACTGGCAGGAAGTTATATATTTGTTATTGGCTTGGGGTGTCTGTGTGTCTGTGCGGTTATGTCTGTGCCGGTGTGCGTCTGTGCCTCTCACCTCTGCATTGGGTCCTCCCTCTCACAACATTCCAAACTTTGGCCAGAACCTCCCGGTTTAAGAGTGAGCCGACAGTCTGGCTGTCCCGCCGGTGAGAGTATTTAATCAACTGCTGAGTTTGTTGATAAAGCCACTGCTAGGTGGCTTCCCCGGGTGGGATAAAACGCTTTCCCTCACAGTGCTTTACAAGCGACTTGTGCTTTATTGCACCTGTTATAAAAGACAGAGTTCCAGAGTTCTGTGTTGTGAATCAGCTTTATCAGGCTGTTTTGTGTGCTCATTCACATCCTCTTTTTCTTAATAAAATCGTGTCTCTTAGGTAAGGGGCACTAAGTCTTAGAGCTGCTGTCACAGACACACTCATAGAGCTGTGAAGTTAAACAGGGGATGTGACTGGCTGACGGTTTGAACGCAGCTGTTCCTTAGCTCTGTGTGCGTCATGAGTCTCCATGGCTCGGCATGCAAATATGGCTTCCTCTCTTACTGTGACCTTGATTGGTCACTTCTGCCGGATTTTATTTTAGACCGCTTTGGCAGGTCATTTAGCAGAGGTCCAGACCCTTGAGGTGTTCAGCTGCGGTTCGGTGATGGATACTCAAACCCTGTTGCCGGGTGGCTGGCTCAATTAGCTGATTAACCCTGTACACCAATTGTACAAATGACCCTGCACACCAGTGTACAATTAACACTGGTGCTTCACATAGGGACACAATCAAGATGTCATTCATGAGTGTATCAGTTAGCGAAAGAGAATGTAGCTAATAATTGACTAGGCTAATGAAATAATTAAGAGCAGAAGGTTGTATGAAATCCAAAAATGGTCCCTCCTGTAGTCTGCTGGCAAATGTCGAGCCAAGATGGCAGAACATTCTTTTCAGGTGTCAAGCTGGCAGGACAGACGGTCATGGGCAGCACTGCTAGCGATGAGAGTCACTGGCCCATACTGAATCTGATAAAATGCTGGTTGAGGTTTGAGCTTTGAATTGGAATCAGCTGACAGAAATAGACTCCAAAATGATTCATAATGCAGCATCTTCACAGCAGTAATTTCCCTTCGGAAGAGAAAGAAAATGATAAGGAATGGTAAAGCACAGAATCAATGTCTCCTGTTACCTTAGTCAAATTGCTTTGTGAAACTAGAGTGGTTGTTATTTTATTTCATTTTTATTTTGAAGTGTGATCAATCTTCCATGTGAAGATCCCATTATTTCTCTGCATTCGAATGCGTTCGGAGTAACTATGACAATAGATGGCTGTTGTTCAAAACAAATCATTTTCTGATATGGGTATAGCCCCCCTGATTGTTTGGAAATTCAGAACTCTAAACCAATGCTATATGCTCCCAGGTCTTTAAAAAATATATAAATTTTGCACCTAATGTTTGGCTGAACATGGTCTAATTCCCACCCTTATTTGGAATTTCCAATTGGCTGTACCTATTAGCTATGCTAATGCAAGTACCCCACTACCGATTCTGAGGCGTGTACACATCCACGGTTCTCCTCTGAAACCTGTGGTGTCACCACCTGCTTCTTTTCACACCGCAGATTATTGCTAAGCTCAGAGCACAGAGCTGAATCACATCGAGACATTTCATATGTGGGTTTAGCATGCAGTCCAAAGACGCCCAATCAGCCAACAGGGGTCACTGGATTGTGATGAATGTGGACCCCTAACCACCTAACCCTTCCCATACCCTGGCCAATGCATTCATCAATTGCATACCACCCCATGCAGCTACCGGCTACGGTTGGCACTGGCACAGTTTGGATTCAGTCCGCGGCCCACGAGACTCATCCATGCACTGCGCTGTTGTGCCTTAAACAAATGACCTATCCAGTAGCCCTTCCGCTGGGCTTTGAATGGTAATTGGCCCTCTTCAGCTCCTCAGCACCACTCACAAAGCAGGAGGGACAGACAATCGCCTTTTAATGGCAGCCCTGGCCTTCTGCTGGCAGCGGTGAAAGAGAATGTTATTGTTCGGGTTTAATAGTCTCCTTGGATGTGGGAAATGAATCGTTGGCCCCATTACATCACTCTGATCTAGAGTAAAAGACACAGAAACGTTTACATAGGAGAATATATCTGCAGCTTAGGCCTGGACCTTATAGAGGTTTGCTTTTTGTCTATTCAGAATGAAAGCGTGTGTGTGTGTGTGTGTGTGTACTGTGTTAGTTTTCTGTACATTTGTATGGAACACAGTCAAGGTTTTAGGCGACACCATGACATCATTTCTGCACACAAGAGCATTTTATTGGCTCTCCTCAAAGGGCTTTCAGGGACACTGTGTGAGACGATGCTGCTACGTCAGAGGCAAGTGCTGGGAGTGAGAAGATATTTATATCCTATTTCGGCAGTGCTCTGTATTCCAGCAGTGCCGGTGTACTGCCCTCTCCCCCCCCCCCCCCCTCTCTTTCTCTCTCTCTCCCCCCTCAGCATCACAGCAGCCAGCACAAAGATGTTTATGGAGGTCGTCTGGAGAACCATTCAAAATCAGACGGTTACTTTGTCCTCCGTGACTCGCTGCTCTGTGAAGGGGACAGGATGTTATTGGCCCTCAAGCCAGCTCCTATAATTGCATCAGAAGGGGCGCTCCGCTATACGACGTGTTCTGCTGATGTCTCTGTTATAAAATGCATTCTGCTGGTGTCTCTCGTTTATAGAACGGGTTCTGCTGATATCCGCTGGCTAATGGCTGCTTCAGCCATGGACTGAGGGTCACACTGAGTGTAGAATGTTCTCATTTAGCCTCTCCATCGTCTGAAAACAGTCAGCATGGTCCTCTGTGATACATTACTATGGGCTGAACAGCTGAATTTTAGATGAGCCCTGATGGAGGAAGGAGGACTTGATGTTTGAAAAGCCAAACGACACCAAATTCATTTAAAGCACCTGAGATAAGTCAGTGGAGCTGAACACAGTTAAATTATCAGAAAAAAATTCCTTCCACACAGTCAGAACTCCAATTATCTGGAAATTGCATCACTCTCAAGATTGCATTGCATCATAAAATATGTCATTTTTTTAGCACACCTCCATGTCTAGGTAGGAGACATTTTGTGTTACTTTTGAAATGTCTCATTTTGCAACACATAAATAATATATTTGCAACCCAAAGATAGTTACTTTGACACAAAATATGTTGAAAGTGACACAAAAGTAGTCACATAAAAAGCGTGATGAAATTAACAGAGTGATGTAGCAGAGATAAGCTTCACTGATGCTGCTTCTGTCTTCTGCACTGTCCTCTCTGGACTGCTGTCTCTCACAAATGTTTTTGCAATCAAAGTTCAATCACAGCTCTGAAACCCATTGGTACAAAACCTTAATCCTTAATGTGCGTGGCTGACCGTTGCAAAGCTTTTCCATTAACCACAGGGCAATAGAAGTCTATGGAGAATTCAGGAGAATTGTGTTTAGACCACCAAATCCTGCAGCAAACTGTCCTGTTCTGTGGGCTGTTTTGGAAACGATTGCTGTGACTATTATGGCCTTCTATTGGCCTGCGGTTAATGGAAAAGCTTTGCGGCTGTCATCCGCGCGCATTAAGGATTAGGGTCTTACATAAACAGATTTCGGAGCCGTGATTGATCTTTGATGGCAAACAATTCATCAGAGTCGCGGCGGGCCTCTGGGTGCATACACGGTAACCAATGAAAAGCCAATGAAAATGCACAATGAAGCAAACAGATGTGGCAGCGATTGCCAGATTCATGGGGGAGCCCCAAGGTCAGCAGGGGTCACACTGGGCTGATAAATGCAACCAACTGCATGTGTGTTGAGTCGGCACAGTAGTGTGTTGATATGGTGCAGTGAGAGGTGATGTGTGTACGTTGCTTTGGATGAAAGTGCCTGCTAAATAATTGCATTGTAATGTAAATGTAATGTAGTGTGTTGGGTTTGTGTTATAGTCTGTATGCAGTCAATTAAGTGGTCTGGAGTGTGTTGGGTCTGTACTGTAGTGTTTTGGGTTTGTACTATAGTCTGTATACAGTCCAGTAATTGGTCTGTAGTGTGTTGGGTTTGCACTGTAGTCTGACAGCACAGTTAGGATTTGATGGTTTGTTTCTCTGTTTGTTTGTGGATCAGCGGTGGTGTGTGATATCAGGGTGACAGTTGCCTGTAGGGTGCAAACGCAAGTGCTTTTTAAAAATAGCAGTTCTGCATCTCTCTTTAGTGCATCATCATTTATCTGCATCACTCTCTGCTTCCCCTCTCTCCTTCCTGTGGGTACCCCGTGTCAGAATTCTCCCATGAGGACAGCAGACACGGCGAGGAAAGCACGCTCTGTGATTGGACGGAATCATGTCCCTCTGTTGCCCTCCCCCCACCTCAGCTGATGTGCGCTGAGCGTTCTGGTGCAAAATGGCTGCCCTTTGTCTCCCAGGTTGGCGCTACACACTAGTGGGGGATTGAGGTGGGTTCTCCCCCCCCCCACTGTAAGTAAGAGAGCATAAGATGAAAGGCACTGTATAAATGTATTGGATAGGGGCTTGAGGGGAATTCTCTGTGGTTGCTTTCATGCTGTCATTTTATAATTATACATTTGTAACTTAAATTCAACCAGCCCACCAGCCTCCTCCAGCTGAATCATGGGAAATTCCCAGCTCTGTCCAATGAGACTAGTTGTTCCTTATTTAAACTAATGGGATTCACAGTGCATTGATTCGAATGTTTCCTGAAGGGAACCGCTGATGTTTCTCAGCAGATGTTCGTCAGCAGATAAGCGCGTTAAATTTTAGCGTTTTTTCCGGAACGAAGGGACTCGTCGTTATTCCCGACGCAGCTGCGCACAGCCTGTGCAAACGGCCTCCGCAGAGGGAGAGATTGAGCTGAGACCTTCCCGCATAAATCCTACAACAATAGCTGCTGAGGGCTGATGTGACAGAGGGGGATCGCTTTGTCTCATCGCGGGTGTGCAGTGCACTGTGTCAGAGGAGGACCCTGTAACCGTGGAAACTTGATGTGAGACGTGCGTCATTGATAGAGACGCAGGAGCTCTGTCAGAGACGGGAGGGAGAATCCTGATACTGAATCAGAATCTTTCTTTCATTTTTTAGACTGGGAAAAAATGAGAGGAAATGAGAACAAATGGCTGCTAAGTGCAAATGGACTCTGAGCGTCGAGGGTTAAGGGATGAAATATTGTTCGTTTGTCGGCCTGCGTGTCAGTTAACGGCTTTAATTAACAGCCAGCCCCCCCCCTCTCTTCCACTCCCACTCCCACCTCTTCCTCAAATTCATAACAGGAGCGGAAACTCTCCTTTAAAGCAGACCCAAACCCCTGCTGTAGACCAAAGCTCTTTGGAGCAGGGATATCGGACGCCTACTGTAGACGCGCATACAGAAAAGACTATCTCTACAGACCACACATACAGCAAAGACTGGCTCTACAGACCACACATTGAGCAGAGACTGGCTCTTCACAACCTACTATTGTTGCTGTTGTGCTTCACTGTTCACAGCCGGCCGGCGGTATTTGATTGGCTGAAAGGAGGTCCCGCCCTCCCCCTCCCCCCCCTAATGTTCGTTCAGTTGACAGGATTCTTCTAATGGAGGAGAGGCCTCATGTTGACTGGAGGCTTAGCTTGAGCGCCGCTGCTCCTGAGAGAGCCACAAAAGCATCACTGTGTGGGAAATAATCCCTGATCTGGGCTAGCGCTAACCGTACCAAAGCATCCGTATGAACAATGAGCCTCCCTCTCTCTGTCTCTCTCTCTCACTCTCTCTCTCACTTCAGATTGTTTTGTGTCGCTTCTCAACAAGGCCATTGTCTGTGTCCCTGGTGATTTGAGCACGTGAGAGGAATTCCTGAGGAATTTTTCCTCTGCAGAACATTGTCAATAATGTTCTGTGAAATATGCTGCACAAATAAATACACACCGCTTTGATATGATTGGTTTGTGTGTTTGTGACAGACACCCCCTTTGCATTGATAAACCCGCTCAGTGCGAAACACTTTAACTGCGCACTCGAACCAGGAAGTGCTTCTGTACTTCCAAATTCGGTCCTGTGCCCCACTGTGCAGTCAGAAGGGTTTCTAAGCCCTCTTCCACTCAGAAAGCCTCTTTTTATGGCAGACCGCGGTTTATCTGCCGATAAGAGCCTTTAAATTAAGCTCCTCATTTTTATCTCGCCCTGACTTTCAGCCAAAAACAGCGGAGCCATTAAGAGAGGGATGAGGAGAAGCGTTCGTCCGTGAAATGAAGAGCTGAACCTGCGCTCTCCCTGTGTTTGTCTTCCGAAGGCTGGTGGAGCACAGTTTGTCTCTGGGCCCCTGTACCAGGGACTGCTGGCTCCTCCCCACTCATTTACCGCCCCCTCCTCCCCCCCCACCCCCCCGCCCCCCTCCTCCTCTTTGGCTGGCAGTTTGGGTTGCGCTGGGGGCTCTGGGACAGTAGCGGCTTGTTTAAGAGCCCTTTGGGGTGAGATTACCTCAGCGATGCTGACACTTGCATGTGATCTGTTAATGACCCCGCACTGTAAGCTGCATAATGAGCTCGCACTGTAAGCTGCATGTTGACTCTGATGTATTGTGAATCCTATTGAACCTCAACAGATCTCAAAAGACCTGCCTGCCCACTGCAGGTCTGTTAGAGTCCCGTGTCACTGTGCTGAGTGTATATTTATGGAATATGGAGTATTGGGATACAGTATTTACATATCATTTATAATAAACCAGTCTGTGCTGTGTCTCTTTATCTGTAACTGCAGCCTTTGTCCTGTGATCCCCAAACACTCTGTGATCATTTACATTGCCTGCTTCTCTGGGCTCCCCTGCATCAGCAATCCCATAATCCTTCCTGCATGCTGCTGTGTGCTGCAACCTTGTGGGTGCAGTGGCAGGGTCGCTCAGGGGTCACCTGGTGTCCCTCGGGGGGGTTCAGTGTTCCCTCTTGTTGTGAATCTTCCTTATCGGTGGAAACTGAGCTGGCAGTGATCTATGGGCGGTGTGGAATACGATCAGCCTGAAACTGCGTTTTTCATGATCCTGTATTTCCTGTGTTTGGGCCGATCGCCCAGTCTCTCCCGGTCAGCAGCTGCCGGTCGGCTGTTCGTTGGCAGCGCAGTTTCTCTCCAGTGGTTCCGATGGGTGGTAAATGAATCAGAAATCGGCAGCGTGAGTGTTGGTGTTATTAAGGTTAATAATAATAATGTAAATAAAGAACATCACTGCGGAGATGGCGTTCTCCTGGGAGGAGTGGAATGGGGTATTCTTAATTGCCCTCTTGGTGAGAATTTATCATCTCAGCAATTTTAACCGCTCCCCAAACTCCCCCATGGTTCCCACTGCAGTATTAAAGCAGAGAGAGATTCCATCGCTTCAATATGTTCACATTAGTAACCCGGTGCTTACATTGTGGCACAAATTTGTAATTAATATGCAGACAGAAAGAAATCACAGTTTTAAAATCCATAACCCATAGATATAACATTAATACTATTCCATCGTAATTCTTTATTCATTTATTAATGTGTAAAGTTTAAATTGTTCTGTCAGTCTACTGTATTTCAATGTAATTTATTTTGTTGGTGAAGCTTTATGGATGTTTCCCCAGCCAATCGCCTGTGAGTTCCCACATGATTGACGTGGTGAAACTCCACCCATTTTCCAGCCAATCAGTGTGGGCAGACTGCCGTGCTACCCTGTATTATACCTCTAGGTTGGATGGATTTGTAAGAGCTGGTACTGGGTTAAAACTGTGGAAATCTAGCTTTTAGATAAAGTGCTCTGCGATCCATAAGGCTGTCTGTGATTGATTCAGATTCCTGCCGGTCCCATGGTGTTATTCACCATTAATCAATTCGATCAGTGGCCACGCTTCACAGTAACATCTGTGAATCAGACAGGCTGAGGCCTGGGGCTGGTTCATTCCTGTCTCCAGTTCCAGTGTCTGTGGCAATGCCATTACCGCAGAAATATGAAAACAAGCACAAAACCGCGCAGACCCACAGCGCACCTGTACAAATTGTCATGAGTAAAACTTGGCTAACTATATAGCTAGCTAGCTTTGGCATGTCCTCACCTCTGTAACGTTATTTGTTGTCCTCCGTGTGTCCACACATCTGTCTTGGTGGTACGCGCTATGTAGGTTAACTAAAGGAGGCGAAACGCTAACATGTTAGGGTTAGAGAAAGTAACGTTAGGCGATAAAGCTGTGTTTAAAAATCTTGTGCCGTTCGAAGTGGTGATTTTGGGAAATGCACCTGCGTATGCGACCTACTAAATGAAGCACCACCAGCGCATGCGTCCCGCAGGTCGTCTGTGAGTGAGTGAGTGAGTGACCACAATTTGCCATGCATGGCAATAGATTCTTTCACAGGATTCTTTAATAGGATAAGCATAATTAAACAGTGTTATTGGTCCTGTATTTCATGTTGTTGTCGGCCTTTTCCCCATTCTCAGACCGGATGGCATTTAAGCTCTGGAATCTGCTGCTTGTGCCACCATCTGTGCTGGAACTCAGGCTTGTTAGATCCGTCCAGAACGGCCGTCACATCACGACATAATGAGAGGAGTCAGTCTGTGCTGTCTGCTGTCTCTGCTTGTAATTATTTGCTCACTTGAGTGTGTGTGTGTCCAGCTGTGTATGCATGCGAGCTAGATCCAACTGTACGTGCGTGTTTACAGTTTAGGTGTTAGCTCTTTCCCGTTCATCCCCTCTATTATCTTTCTTCCTTGGTTTCTTGCACATATTGTAGTTACAGACTGGATCTGGTTCATCCCTTGCAGAGGTTGCCAGGTTGTGTTTAATGCAGTTGGAGAGCAGTTGCCAGATTGTGTTTAGTTCAGCTGGTGTGAGGGTGCCAGGTTGTGTTTACTGCAGCTGGTGTGAGGGTGCCAGGTTGTGTTTACTGCAGCTCTTACCGTAGCTGCAACGTGGCCTGTTGACCCTTCGTCGCACAGCCGACTCGCTGATGCCACCTATTTATAAGACCTTCATGAGCCTGTTTCAGGTGTATCTGCTCGACCATATCTGTGCATATACAGTACCTAATGAGGTGTTATTGATTATCAATTAACAGCCCTGAATAATATTTGCCGCACCAGTATTCCCAAGAGTTACCAGTGATAACATTTACCTTGATCTGCTCTATATGTGTAATAGCTCTATATGTATAATAGTGCTGAATTTGAATGCTCTTACATAATCCCTCCTCCCACTTTAGGACCCCACCTCTGGTTGCCATCAGCTGTGTGTTAGTGGGACAGGGTTTCTGCTTAATTTGGGGGCTCTGCGGCAGAGATTGATTCACCTGTTGAATTTAGTGTGTATTTTGTGACAGGGCTATGGTTCTCTTGCTCGATGTTGAGGGGGGTCTATTGTTGCCGTGTTTTTGTTTTTGGGTCCAGATAAGCATGTCATTCCTCTCCTTATCTCTCTCTCTCTCTCTCTCTCCCTCCCTCCCTCCCTCCCTCCAGGGCAGCACTTTGAGCAGAGCCCACTCAAGCGCAGCTTCAGGTCCAAAATCCTGGCACGTTTCCCTGAGAACGTGGAGCGGAACCCCTTCAACAAGGAGGCCGTTAGCATGGTGAGTGAGCGAGGGGCGGGCTGCAGGGGTGTGGGGATTTTAAACTGTGAGTATCGACCATTTTAAAATCAATTGAAATTTCCAATTGAAGCTAATTTATTAAACAGGGTAAATGAAGACCATGATGCACAAGCAATGGTGGTATCTTTATACTTTACAGGACCGTCCATGATGGTCCACCCATAGTCATCTAATCACTCCCCATCACAGGCAAGGGCATGGGTGTGCTCGTGTTTGTTATCCTCACAAGGGTATGGGTGTGCTGGTATTTGTGTCATCTTCAGCAGGCATGGTTGTGGTGTGTATCGCATATGGTGTTGTGTTTGTGTCATTCTCAGGAGGGCCTGGGTGTGCTTGTGTTAGTGTTATCCTCAGCAGGGCTTGGATGCCAGGTCTCTGCTCAAACTGCACCGCACTTCATCCTTATGAAATTCTCACATTAGTTCTGACACGGAGTGATGAATGTAATGCTGTGCTCTCATCATCTTAATGAAATATGAAATAATATTTGTCTCTTGCTCCATATGAAAGGCTTTCAAATCAGTGACAAATATAATTATAATTATCGCAGCTCTTTAATGGCTGTTTCAATTCCTTTGAGTCATTGGTGTTTGTCAGAGAGAAATTACGTGTGAAAACTACTCTGCTGTTTAACCACAGGAGAGCAAAGCTGAGTTCTGCATGAGAGAAACCAAGTGAGAGAGAGAGAGATGTCTGTATGTGTGTGCATATGTGTGTGCCTGTGTGCGTGTGTGTGCCTGTGTGTGTGTGTGTGTATATGGATGTGCCTGTGTGTGTGTGTGTGTGTGTGTGTATACTTGAAATTAAATCTCTCCTTGGACTCTCCATCTCCTGCAGGCATGAGAGATTAATGCTCCATTTGACCGGAGATGAAATATGTTTTTGTCCAAATGAATCATTACTGATCAGATCCAGTTACATACAATGAGACTTCTCTGACTAACTTCCCTCTAAATTAAACTCAGTTTGAACTGTTGCATATTACAATATTATCTAAGCAATTCACTTTTATAGTAATTAACATACTCTGCTTCTCCCTCTCCCTCCCTCCCTCTCTCTCTCTCTCTCTCTCTCTCTTTCTCTCTTTCTCTCTCTCTCTCTGTCTCTCTCTCTTTCTGTCTTTCTCTCTTCTGTCTCTCTCTTTCTCTCTCTCTCTCTGTCTCTCTCTCTCTTCTCTCTCTCTCTCTTTCTCTCTCTCTCTCTCTCTCTCTCTTCTCTCTCTCTCTCTCTCTCTCTCTCTCTCTCTCTCTCTCTCTCTCTCTCTCTCTCTCCAGCTCTGCATGCCGGGAGGTCTCTCTTTCCGTACGCAGACGGACTCTCTGGAGCCGCAGTTCCACTCCTTCCTCCTCACGCAGGAGGACGGCTCGCGCGCCTACGGCTTCGCGCTCACCTTTTACGAGCAGGTGAGGAGCGCCGCCATCCGCTCTGCCATGCGAGCGCTGCAGCAGATGCACCGGGCGGAGCTCGCCTCCTCCTCCTCCTCCTCCTCCTCCTCGTCCTCCTCCAGCATGGACTCCCTAACCGGCAGCCTGGACGAGGCCGACGCCCCCCTGGTCGTGGCCCCGCCCCCCTGCGCGGGCTCGTACGACGCGGCGCGCGACCCGCTGTACGTCTCCAAGGCGCTCTGCCTGGTCACGCCCCTCCCCTTCCTGCACGCCTGCCGCGGCTTCCTGTCCCAGCTGCACCGGGCCGTCGCCGGGCCCCTCCCGCCGCCGCTGCCGCTGGAGAGCTACGTGCACAACCTGCTGTACGAGGTGCCGCTGCCGGCGCCGGGCCGATCGCTCAAGTTCCACGGCGTCTACGAGCCGATTGTCTGCCAGCGCCCGGGCACCGGGGAGCTCCCATTGGCCGACTTCCCCCTGCGCGTGGCCTTCCAGCTGCTGGGCGTGGAGAACCTGGTCCAGGTGTTCACCTGCGCGCTCCTCGAGACGCAGATCCTGCTCTACTCACAAGGTAGGGGAAAGGGTTACCATGGTGATAAGGCTAGGCAACACCTGGGCATCAGTGTTCTTTCTGAATTCCTTGAAGAACTTTCTTTTCAAAGGCAGACACACAGATAACTTTGATTTGATAATTTTCTCTATCAAAAAAGGTTCTGTGCTTCCTTCGGGTACTTTGGTTTCCTCCCACAGTCCAAAGACATGCAGGTAGACTAATTGGAGACTCTTAATTGCCCATAGGTATGAATGTGTGAGTGAATGGTGAGTGGATAGTGTGTGTGCCCTGCAATAAATTGGCAACCTGTCCAGGGTGTATTCCTGCCTCTCGCCCAGTGCACGCTGGGATAGGCTTCACCACCGCCTGCGACCCTGACTAGGATAAGTGGGCATAGATAATAGATGGACGTTCTGTGCTTTTGGACACATTTAAGGTAATAAAATGGCCCCTCTCTAAAAATTATACACTGTGTTCCAGTGGTTTGCTCACATTAGCAACAGTATATGCAAGAAGTCGAGGATGGATTTTCTGTGTTGATTAACAGGCCTGATTTTTATGAGAGAGAAAATACCAGAGACAGCAGTCACGCACTCCCCATGAGTAATTATTATGGGCATTATTAATGGGGCCTCTGCTTCCCCCAAATGAAGAACCATGTTTTATTAACCAGACCATGTGAAGCTCATAAATCAGAATAATTCAATTTTCTTATTAAAGTGAAATATATTGATTTGCGTTTGAACATTTTTCATTGGGACTGTCGATTGCCGTTTTAGAACTACACAGATTTCCCTTTTTTAAAGAGCATTTAGTGTTTCACTTTGCTTGAGTTGTACAGAATTTTGAGTTAAAAGCTTGGTTGGGAATGTCTTTACTACCACACAGGCTCTACTCTGGTGGGATAAGGTCTTGTCTCCATGGCAAACACTTGACAGCCAATTAAAAATGGGCAGAGGTAGAGCATCTGACTCTGAATTACAAATCTCTGCATTTTTACTTGTGAAAATGTGCATTTGAAGGATCATGTTTACCCCTTCTGCAGTCAGTGTTTCAGTCACAGTGTTTTACATGCAGTGATTTAGTCACAGTGTTTTAGCTGCTGTGTTCTAGATGCAGTGTTTTAGTTGCAGTGTTTCAGTCACAGTGTTGTACACACAGAGATTTAGTCATTGTTTTTGTTGCAGTGTTTCTGTTACAGTGTTTTAGGTGCAGTGTTTTAGTGGCAGTATTTTAGCTGCAGTGTATTACATACACTGTGTTAGTCACAGTTTCTTTGTACACAGTGTTTTAGTCACAGTGCTGTATTAGTCATCACTCTGCGCGAAGCTGAGAAACTGGCCGCTATCTGTTTGTCCAGACTGACTAAAGTGCTTGTTATAATTCCATTCTGTCCATTTTCAAAATGAGACGTAAAGGATTTCCCTGAGATTCAATTAAAATAGGCTGAAGTGTCTTTGCCAATTAACTTAAATGCCCTCACACTAAATGGTGCTGCTCCCCAATAGATTAATTTGGATCATTTTTGTAATAAAATCGATCTTTGCTTTCCTCCCATTTTGTATCGCAGGCAGTTGTTTGCAGTGGCTTTGATTAAAGCCTAGTTTGCAGAAATGGGCCAAACTCCAGCGGACTGAACTAGTTCACCGATGTGTAGTTAGATTGTCTCAATTCTAATCACAGCACACTGGCTAATTAAGCCTGGGGTATGGAGATGGCAGAGGTTTCAGGAGGCTGGCTTTGTTCCAGCTTATCTCTTCTGAGGCCGTGAAAACAGATCAGACCACAGTGAGCGAGAAGTCAGTTAGGCTGCGAAGTCCCGCAGGAACGAATATTTAAAATGTTCTTTTCTCTTCACTCTCCTTAGCATCAGTCCTCGTTTGAACCGTAAACTTTATGAACTGTGTAGCGCAACTACAAGTAAACATGGGTGGCAACAGACTGATAAACAGAGCTAGTGCATCGTCAACGCAGCAGACTGTAGCATCAGCAGGTTTTCTTGTTAAAACCAAATTCGGTGTTGTGGTTCCCATCCCGACCGGGTTTCTTCCAAATTTCTTACTTGTAATTCTCTCTCTCTCTCCCATCCCCCTTTTTTCTCTCCTCTGTCTCTTTTATGTTCGTATGGTGCGAACGGCTCCAGTATTTTCCGCAGCCCCAATTAATTTCCCCCGCCTTAATTAATGCAAATTGCCTCTCCTGACACCTCAGCCATTTTACACGAAACAGAATTCTGAGCTTTGATGGTAATGAAGCAGGGAAGTGCTTTCCTCTGAGCCATGGGGAGGCTGCAAATATAAAGGGCGTGCAAAGGGTGTGTAAAGGTTGTGTAAAGGGTGTGTAAAGATTGTGTAATGGTTGTGTATAGAACCTGGAGAGGAGAGAAGACCGCAGCAAGTCTATCAGGGAAGGAGGGAGGGAGAGCTACATCCATCTGTTATGTTTAATAGATAATGTATATTATCCCTGCCAAATTGTGTCAGAGAGAAGGAGTGAGGGAGAGGGAGAATGTGAAAGGGAGAGGGGTAGAGAAAGCGCGCTATATCCATCTGTTATATTAATAATGTATATTTTTACTGCTGCGTGTCTCAGTCAGAGAGAGTGACGTAGAGAAAGAGGGAGTGAGGGAGAGAGTGCGAGAGAGAGGTGGAGAGAGACAGAGAGAGAATGGGTTCAGTGAGGGAGAGCATGGGAGAGAGTATGGGTGAGCTTGTTCAGTCATGGGCAGAGAAGGGCGTGTCTATGCTGTCCACATGCTGTTCATACCCCCATCATGTGATGTGATCTACCTGAATGCTCCACCTGCAGATGAGGTGCACACTTTCTCCTGTACACCGGTCACCTGGACACCATCTCTGACTCACTGGGCTGAAACCGAACTTCTGGGCCTGTTTTCATGTCGCCTCTGAGTAACAGCACTGACCTAGGATCAGTTTTACTGGTGACGGATAAGGATAGCGTTAGGATATGGATCAGTGCACTTAGTCTGAGATAATTTATGAATACAGGCTCTGACCTCTCGGTGACTGTGTCTGTCAAGGGTTGTGTGGAGTACATCCTAAATGCAGGTGTGAGTGCAGGTGTTTCTTTCTTGTAAGTGTGGAAGGACGGTGGTGTTATGGGTGCTACCCCACGCTCCACATCTCAGCCCCCCCCCCTCCCCCTCCCCCCCCAAGCTCTGCCCCTCCTGCTGGCCCGATCCACAGTTTAACCAAGCGTCTTAATGAAAGAAGTGCTGACAGGACAACCTTGACCTGCCATCTTGTATCACAGGTTTAATCATAACCCCATGGCTTGCCTCTATCAGTGCAGACCGCTTTCCTGCGTCCGTCAGAGCTCAGTCCAGGCCACCGCCCGCCTCCTGCCCACAGGGCGCTTCTCATATCTTCAATTTAACAGGACCCAGCCGGTGCTGACTTTTACACAGAGACACAGCGACTGCTAACTGGAGACTGAGAGATTTAGAGAGACGCTGATAGAAGGCGGATTCGTGCTCTTTCGTCTGCACGCTTTCACCGCCTTTTTCTGCGGACGTGAAACTCCCAGTCGTGTTCGAGAGGCGCGCTCAGCTGACGCTCTCAGTCTGGGAGCGCACAGAGATGAGCGTCACCTGCTGTGTCGGGCCGCTTTGCTTTTTTTGACGCCGAGGTCCCCAGATTTCGCGCGGATGAGTCAGACGATGACGCTTCCTGTGCGGTTTGAGGAGGTGGAGCAGGGCGTCCAAACACGTCACAGTCGTTCTGGCCGTCCCTTCACATGAGTCTCATGAGTCATATGTATGTACTATATATATATAGGACTTATGTATATGTGTCTTTGAGTTATATGTATGCACAAATGAGACATACGCATGTAGGAGTTGTTTATGTACCTGTATATATGAGTTATATGTATATGAGTCATATGCATGTATATATGAGTCATGTACGTATATACGAGTCATTACATGTACAGTATATGTGAGTTATATAGTTGTATGTAAGAGTTATACATATTTGTTTCTAAAGACTGTCTCTCTCTTGCAGATTACCAGTGCTTGGTGACGGTTGCCGAGGCGATCACCTCGCTGCTGTTCCCCTTCCAGTGGCAGCACGCGTACGTGCCCATCCTGCCCGCCTCGCTGCGCCACTTCCTGGACGCGCCCGTCCCCTACCTCATGGGCCTGCCGGGCACCGAGGGGGCCGACCGGTCCAAACTGCAGCTGCCCCAGGAGGTACCGAACCGGGAACCCCGCAGCTCGAACCCGAGCTCGGCGCGGTCTCCGTCTCTCGCTCTCTCTTCGTGTCTGAGAAACGGGACTCCGGGGGATGGGTCAATTCCACCTTAACAGTCCATTCGGAAAATTTTTTACCCAAACTCAGTTACTGAATTCGAACAGGCCCGGACCGTTCGACGGGGACGCTTTCAGTTGAATTTAAATGCGCTCCCCGCGTTCCCGCTCGCTCGTGTCCTGTCTGTTGCGTTTCGGGAAATCCTGCCCTGCTCACTCTGAGATGAACAGCGGCTTTAAACGCGGGCCTCGTCCTCCCGCCATTTCTTAGCGCTCTCAGAGAAAAAAGAAAAAAAAACGCGCAATGAAACAGACTTCAGTCGGGAGAAACACGCTTCCGAATGATGCCTCTGTACACGCCTCTCCCGTGCACAGAGGAGATAAGATTCTAACAAGCCCCAGAATTCTAACAAGCTCCTGAAACATCCGCCCACAGGAAACCCTAATCCCCCACAGTTTCACACAAATGTTAATTATCCACCCGGGTTTCTCTCGGGCGCCGGTGTGGGGGTACGGTTTCCCAAGAGCCTCTTTCCTCCAAATCCAATTTTCCAGCTGATTTTTTTTTTTTACCCACCCTCGAGCACTTGTGCTGAATTATAATTTCCAAAATAACTCTTTGAAGTATGGCTGGCCTGCAGCTGAATTAATCGGAGAGTTGCATAAAAACATTGCAGGTTGCAACATTACATGGTTGAGTTTTTTTTTTCCAAAATAAAAAAGAAATGTTGAATATGTAAGGTACTATTATGTCTTGTTACTTCTATCCAGATGTATGCTTGTGTGGAGCTCAAATCAGGTGGATCTAGCTCACATGCACACACACACACACACACTCACACACAGGCTGTGTGTGCGGAACCAAGCTCATACATCTTATGCCACACACTCCATCAGGCTCAGAATGCGGGAGGCTGACAGACTGTCAGGCTCCAGAGTGACCGCAATTTCAGCCAAATCTCATCATGATTTGTGCTCTAGTGGCTGAAAGGGGGGTGAAATAGCCTGACCCCAAGATGGCAGGCTGACAAAATCTTTTTTCTATTCTATTATCCTGTACATTTTCCAGGAGTGTGCGGATATGATTCTCAGTGTTGAATATTTACTCTTCTATAGCTTGGCTATGCAATAGTCTATATGAATGAATTTTTCACCATCTACAGAATTAATGTATACCATATCTACCTTCCATGAAGTCTGCAACAATAAAACTGATATTTCCTCTTCTTAGAACTATGCTCCATAAAACTATATTAATTAATAATATAGTGTTTTTATAATTAAGAGGAGGGGGGGGACATGATAGACAAGAGAGGAAAAAATGGTCATTTTATCCTTCTCATTCAGTACTGCGACACTTAGTAGCCCAGTGCATTACAGCTCATTAAATATCTTTGGCCTCCAGACTGCATGCAGGGTTCTAACACACGGCAGAGTTTTATAAATATCAGAAACGCTCTTCGCACTTCATTTTGCCCACTTGAGCGAAGTGCCTGCGTGAGATCACTCGTTCGCAATCAGCAGCGACGCTCAGCCAGCCCAGCCAATGCCGGTCCCCTGCTGCTTCTTGCTAGCGGGGAAGCACAAAGCAGCCTTCGGAAAGAGCAGCAACGTCTGCTCGTTATTTCAGCTCCGCTCCTGCTAGCCTTAGGCGTCCTGTTTTAAAATGTTAAGTTGCTATCTCTGCGAGTTTCCCTTTTCTCATTAAATGCAAAGCCGTAAAAGAACAACAGCGGTTCGCTGATGATTTCGGTTTGTTCCGCTCCAGGCCAACCTGTGTTTTGTGGACCTGGACAACCGCTGCGTCGAGCTCCCCGAGGATTTCCCACAATTCCCCAACAAGACGGAATTAATCCAGGAGCTGACCGAGGTGCTGCGGAGTTTCGGGGTGTCTGCGGAGGGGGGCGTGGCCGGCAGCCCCTCCCCCAGCCCCGCCCCCGCTCGCCTGAAGAGCCAGGCCCTGCAGGAGCTGCTGGAGGACGGGCGGAACGGGAACCTGGGCAGCGAGGCCCTGGCGGCCCTGGAGAGGCTGCAGGCCCTGGCCCTCCGCACCGGCGTCGCCGTGGAGACGGCGGGGCGGGCTGGCCGGGATGGCCACGCCCCCGGTCAGGAGCAGGAGCTACTGGACACCAGGCTCAATGTGCAGTTGAGGGAAGTGTTTGCCAGCCAGTTCGTCGCCGTGTTCGCCAACTACGAAGCCTTCGTCATCCAGAGCGCCCACGACCTGGAGTCCTGGATGGCCAACCGAGATCAGATGCAGAACTTTGACAAGGTGAGACTGGACACACACACACATGCACACACACACCACACACACACACACACACACACAGGGACAGGCCTGCAGTGAGTGCATTGGTCAATGCCTTCTTTTTGTACACATTGGGGTTGCCCATTCTTTGTCTGGAGGTTTTCCAGGCAAAATCTTTTTTTTCTCTGAGAAGAAAGAAGATTCTGCAGAGATAAACATGTCATAAACAGTGCAAAAGTGATTCTTTACAGCAGCTTTATTCTTGGGTTGTGTTAGACATGATCCTGTAGTGATGCTTTATTCATGGGTTGTGTTACAGAGATGAATCTGTGTGTTTTTTTCTTTGGTTGTGCTTTAGACCTCCTTCCTGTGGGACCAGCCTGAGCCCTACCTCCCGTTCCTGTCCCGCTTCATTGAGACGCAGATGTTCGCCACCCTCATCGAAAATAAGATCATGTCCCATTGGGAGGAGAAGGATCCGCTGCTGAGTGTGTTTGACGCCCGTGTGGAGAAGTTCCGCCTCTACAACGCCCGTGCACCAAATCTGCAGTCTTCCCACTACCAAAGGTGCTCCACCATCCGGGAGTCAGGTGGGTAGCCACCCTTCAGCCACGCCCCTTCGTGAATATTCATAACACTCCAGAAAATCAGAACACAGGCATGAATTCAGCAATTCAACACAGACGGAACTCTCAGTGTAAAGAATATAAAGCTGACAGTCTGGTCGGTTTGTAGAGCATCTGCAGTTACTTACAGTGTATTCAGACTGAACGTAGAGTTTGAGCTACTGCTGTGATGCAGTTCTAACTGTGCGTTTCCTGTGCAAAGGGTTCTGCACCTGTGTCAGGTGATCATACCAGCGCACACTCAGACATACACGGGCTCTCATAGAGAGTGACTGCAGGCAGCAGTGACACAGTTTCCAATGCAATTCTGCATGTTGTGGTGATGATGTAGTGCTGTCACCCACCCCACTCCAGCCCAGGCCATAGAGCAGAGGCTCCTGAAGATCGACCACACGGCCATCCACCCCCACCTGCTGGACATGAAGATCGGACAGGGCAAATACGATCAAGGCTTCTTCCCCAACCTGCAGGCTGATGTCCTGGCCACCGGCCCAGTCAACAGCAAGTGAGTATCTGAGTCTGCCTCACCCCATAGCCAATAGCAAGTTAGTATCTGTGTCTGCCTCACCCCACAGCCAATAGCAAGTGAACACCTCTGTCTGCCTTACCCCACATCCAATAGGAGCAACTAGTGAGTATCTGTGTCTGCCCCACCCCCTGTCAATAGGAAGTGATAAACTGTGCATCCTCACAGGTATGTGTGTGTCTATGTGTGTGCGTGTGCATGCGTGCGTGTTTGTGTGTGTGTGTGTGTGTGTGTGACTCAGCAGGTGGTCAGGTCGTTCAGCTGCAGCCCAGCGCCGGATGGACTGTCACAGACAGCACACCGAGCACCTGGGACCCGAAAACGGTGTCAAAGAGGTACCCCTTTCCCTCCTCCCCCACACGTCCTACTCGCTCCCCACACACTGGCACCTCTTCCTCTTCCCTAAAACACTATCCTTTACCCCAGGTTATACACTTTACATTCAAATGCCAACCCTTCTATATGCTCATCAGATACTCAGCTGCTGTGTTCCATCCTCCCTGTTTCTTAAATACAAGAGAGATTCTGGGGCTGTATTACAGTACTGAACAGCCACAGTTCTGTACTGCACTTGAAGATGAACCAAATTGGAATGCTCAGCTCAATGTCAGGAAAACAGAGCTAAACTTTAATTCTCACTCTCACCTAACCCCCCCCCCCCATAAATGCACACACTGTGTCCTGAATCAGGACTGAGAAAAAAGCCCACAGGGGCTCCTGAAATTCATCTCAATTCAGTATGAAAATAATGTTATTGTTATTATTCAGTTTGGTAAGAGGCTTTCAATTCATTTCTTGAATGAACTGGATAAAAATTGGTCTGACGTGCTCTCACACGCATTCAAATATCAGCTTGTGAGATGTGGCTGTATGCTGCTCCAATTGAAGTGCATGCAGGGGGTGTGACCTGATGTTATGGGCGGGGTTAATGTCTGTCTCTCTTGGGGCTCCTCCAATAGAAGTACATGCAGGAAGCCCGGAGCCAGGGGAAGCACCAGTGGCAGCCCAGGTTATCTGACATGTCCCCCGCCCTGCTCGCCCAGACCAACTGCAAATTTGTGGAGGGGCTTCTGAAGGAGTGTCGCATGAAGGTGAGGTATCCCAGAAGCCAGGACCCAACAAACCACGCCACAGACAGCCAGTACACAACACATCACGCCACAGACAGCCAGGACCCAACACCGCACCCCAAAAACAGCCAGGACCTAACACAGCACCCCAGAAATAGCCAGGACCCACACAGCACCCCAAAAACAACTTGGACCCAACACAGCACCCCAAAGATAGCCAGGACCTAACACAACACCGCAAAAACAGCCTGGACCCAAAAAATCCTTACTGATGCACAGAAGGTAGTGCACATTTAGAGTACAGCCTCTTTAGAATACAGACCCCATATCAGCTCTGTGCACAGAACACAGGTAATGCCTCAGTGTGTTCAACAATGTTTATAAAAATTAAGCAGCTTACGAATCAGAATCAGGTAAATAACAATGAATGATAATGAGGTTGTAGAGACAGGTGGAGACAGGTGGGTAGTGCCTGGTGGGCAAAGGTGGTGATAGGTGGGTACAGGTGGTAAGAGGTGGTGCTGTTCCTGTTCTAGACTAAGCGCATGCTGGTGGAGAAGATGGAGAGCAGGCTGGTGGAACTGGGCCACGGGGAGGTCAGCCTGACAGGTGTGGAGGAGGATACACTGATCGCCAACCTCTGTGACCTTCTTGAGCGCATCTGGAGCCACGGCCTGCAGTTCAAACAGGTAAACACAGCTGCGGCTCAAACAGGTAAACACAGCTGAAGCTCAAACAGGTAAACACAGCTGAAGCTCAAACAGGTAAACACAGCTGCGGCTCAAACAGGTAAACACAGCTGCGGCTCAAACAGGTAAACACAGCTGCAGCTCAAACAGGTAAACATGCAGTTCAGCATAGCAGCTCAAACAGGTAAACACAGCTGAACCTCAAACAGATAATTACAGCTGCAGTTCAAACAGGTAAACGCAGCTGAACCTGAAGCAGGTAAACACAGCTGAACCTCAAACAGATAATTACAGCTGGACCACAAACAGGTAAACACAGCTGAATCTCAAACTGGTAAACACAGCTGCAGCTCAAACAGGTAAACACAGCTGAAGCTCAAACCGGTAAACACAGCTGCGGCTCAAACCGGTAAACACACCTGCGGCTCAAACAGGTAAACACACCTGCAGTTCAAACAGGTAACCAGCTACCAAAGGTAAACAAGCTGCTCAAACAGCATAATGCAGCTGCAGTCAAACTGGTAAACACAGAGCTGAATGCCTCAAAAACGTCCACCTCTCATGGGTAACACACGCTGCAGCTCAAACCGGTAATTGCTGTGTGTAGGTTTCTATCTTGTGCAAAGGCAGACACTGGAGCATGTGTGTTATGATATTTCTCCTGTTCAGGGAAAGTCTGCCCTCTGGTCACACTTGCTCCTCTACCAGAAGAGAGAGGAGAATCTGGAGCTGCAGGCCTCATCACCAGGTGAGCTTTTAAGTTGTTTCATAGTTTTAAAGTCCGTTTCTTGCAGTTTTTCAGCATGCCTGAGGCCAACTGAGATGTGTCTTTTCTGCTCTCCCTCCTGCAGTGTCACCAGACAGACTGAAGTCTGAGTGGGGCGGGGCCATGCCACCCTTGGGCGTGTCTCTGACACAGGATATGAGGTACATGACCACTCCCCTTCTTACCTCTACGGATGGCAGGAGTCGTGCTGTGAATGGCCACTGTGTGATGAATAGGACCAATGAGATGGCAGCATAGTGTAGGAGTTGGGAAACTGCTCTTTATATCTCAGACGAGGCCTTGAGCTTCATTTGTAGCAAGTTCAGCGTTCATGCAGCTGTGTAGCTGGGTGCAGTTAAGCTGTGTAAAATCTCTCTGGGTAATGCGTCAGCTAAGCTGAGAAACATAAATGTTTAAATAAATGAGGTTGTTGGCAGGGTGAGCTGGCACCCAGGATATCCTGCTCTGGTCCCCCGTTGCCGTGGTCACCCAGCTGTAGCCTGCTTACTGCTGCAATGGATCAGCTCTGTGATTAATGGCTTCTCCGAGGAATTCCCCCCTGTAGCTCAGAGCCAAGTTTGCCCTCTGTCCTGCTACTCACTCAGCAATCTCCGTTTACCGTCCTCACTGCGGCCAATCAGTAGCTTCTGCCCGCACCTGGGGCAGGTGGTCATTTTGCATGCCACCGCTGATTGGTGCAGAGAGGTCACTCTTCTCTGCCCTTGTGACCGGCCCCAGACCCTCTGCTCCTATAACAGAGGACATTCCACACGCAGACCCATCCATCGTAGTGCAGCTCAACATGCGACTCTTTGTCTCTCTCAGACACATACAGAGCATGACTGAGATAAGGACGGAGGTGGGTCGAACCCGGGCCTGGATCCGTTTGTCACTGGAGAAGAAGCTGCTGTCACAGCACCTAAAACAGCTGCTGAGCGACCAGGAATTAACCAAGTAAGAGAACACACGCACTCACAGTCACGCACACACACGCACACACACATGTACATGCACACACACACACACACACACACATACACATGCATGCACACAACACATACACTTATGTCTACTGTATTTGTGTGTGTGTGTGTGTGCACATGCATGTACATGCGTGTGTGCCTGTGTGTTTGTGTCCCAGTGCATGTGTGTGTGTGTGTACTATAACGTTTGTCATCCTGCAGGAAGTTGTATAAACGATATGCATTCCTGCGGTGTGAAGAAGAAAAGGAGCAGTTCCTGTTCCACCTGCTCTCTCTCAATGCCGTTGACTACTTCTGCTTCACCAGCGCCTTCACCACCATCAGTGAGTCTGCAGGCTGACCGCAGCCACACCCATCAAGACACAACCACAAACACACCTGACAGACACGACCACAACCACTCCTGTCAGACACAACCACAACCACACTTGTCAGGCACAACCACAGCTATGTTTCACCTGTCAAACATGAGCAGACCTCAGGTCTCTGCTGAGCAGGCATTGCTGAGTACAGCTGATGTAAATGAGGCAAAAAGACTAGTCCAAAAAAAGATTAGAAGTGGTAGGCATCACTTTGACTCCTTTAATTATGTTCCTGGATATTAACATGACATTAAGTGCTTGTTTGTTTGATATTTCCCTTTGAGATGCTAATTAAGATAGACCAGGTGATATATGTGATAAATTGCAGGTTTATCGTTAATAAAAAATGGTGCAGCAGTCACCTTATGACAGATTAAAAATATCAGGCTGAATTATTCAGTGTGTAGTTGCATTGAAATGATGCCAGAAAATTTCCTCACTTACCCGCTACAGAAAAAAAAACTAAATCAGCTTCAAAAAGCCTCTGGTCTCTGAAACTAGCAAGAGAGCGTGCTAATGCTACCTCCCACAGTGGTAGGGAGTGCTGCTATCCGACCACACCGTCAGCTTATCAACATCACACATTATCAGCATATTTTCTATATTAAAACTATGCAAGTTGCTCTGGATAAGAGTGTCTGCCAAATGCCTGTAGTGCAATGTAATGCATATGCTCTCAGGAAGTAGAGAGGCTGCCTGGTTGCTGGATGGTGATGTATAGTGGTTAACACTGATGGTCTGTTAGTGTTTAACACTAATGGTCTGTTAGTGTTTAACACTGATGGGCTGTTAGTGTTTAACACTGACAAGCTCTTATTGTTCAACACTGCTGGGCTGCTAGTGTTTAGCTCTCTGCTGGTCTGTTTTGTCCCTGTAGTGATTCCGTACCGGGCAGTCATCATTCCCATTAAGAAGCTGAGTAATTCCATGACCACATCCAACCCCTGGGTGTGTGTTTCGGGTGAGCTGGGCGACTCGGGCGTCATGCAGACCCCCAAGAATGTTCTGGAGATGAACTTTGAGGTGAGTGAAGCCCCAGCTAGCACATCACAGAATATAATGTCTTACCAATGTTTTAGCATCACTGCAAAGTTACACAGATGAAGATGTTGAGAGAACATTTTGAGGACATTGTGATGGCATCCTATGCTAATAGGCCAGATTTCCATCTTGCTCTCTTCACAGAATGTTCCCGTGGTTGATTTATGTACCACGGTCATCATATGAACTATTCGAATAAAAATAGTCTCACACACACCCACACACATGCATTTCTCCTCTGTGTTTCAGTGCCAGAACCTGGGCCAGCTCAGTACAGTGCAGCTGGGACACGATAACTCTGGGTTGCTGACCAAGTGGCTGGTGGACTGTGTGATGGTGCGGAACGAGATTACAGGACACACATACAGGTAACAGAACTGCAGATACACACAGTCAGGTAAGAGACCAATAGATATACATACAGGTAAGAGTCCTGTAGAGGACACACAAACAGGTAAGAGGTAAGAGTGGATACACACATACAGCCAGCTTCATAGTCAGACACCTGAAAACCACATGTAAAGAAATTAACTGCCTCCTCCCTCCACCCCCCACCAAGATTCCCCTGTGGTCGCTGGTTGGGTAAGGGTGTGGATGATGGCAGCCTGGAGCGGATTCTGATTGGTGAACTGGTCGCACCATGTGGAGAGGAAGAGGCGGGGAAGCCATGCCGGACTCCGCCCCTTCAACGCTCACCTTCCCAGACCCAGCACATCGGCATCGCCGCGCTAACCAGCCGAGCCAATAGTAAGCCTGGCACCAAACTACACCACACCGGGCTGCACCTCACACCAAACTACACCACACCGGGCTGCACCTCACACCAAACCACACCACACCGGGCTGTACCTCACACCAAACTACACCACACCGGGCTGCACCTCACACCAAACCGGGCTGCACCTCACACCAAACCACACCACACCGGGCTGCACCTCACACCAAACCACACCACACCGGGCTGTACCTCACACCAAACTACAACACACCGGGCTGCACCTCACACCAAACCGGGCTGCACCTCACACCAAACCACACCACACCGGGCTGTACCTCACACCAAACCACACCACACCGGGCTGTACCTCACACCAAGCCACACCACACCGGGCTGTACCTCACACCAAACCACACCACACCGGGCTGTACCTCACACCAAACTACACCACACCGGGCTGTACCTCACAACAAACTACACCACACCGGGCTGTACCTCACACCAAACTACACCACACCGGACTTTACCTCACACCAAACTACACCACACCGGGCTGTACCTCACAACAAACCACACCACACCGGGCTGTACCTCTCAACAAACCACACCACACCTGGCTCCACCTCTCACTAAATCACACCACACCTTGCTGCACCTTTCACCAAACCACAACACACCTGAGTGTACCTGTCATCAAATCACACTAAACCTGGCTCCACCTCTCACTAAATCACACCACACCTGTCACTCCCAAGATTCAGGTTTATGCCTGTGTTTCAGAATGTATTTTTGGGTTATTTAGTGATTACCACCTCACTTTAACACCTTCCGCTTCTTCACAGAGCCAAACGTTGCTCAGATCCAGGAGGCAATCGAGAAGGCAGTGAATAGCATCATCACACACTTCCAGAAGTCTGAGAAAGAGGTGTGTGTGTGTGTGTAATTCCATATATGAGCATGCTAACCAACTACTGCATTTACACAGAGTTCTCTGCGTAAATACATTACTTCCTGTTATAGGTGCATAATGTATTTTACATGGTAAAAGCATTGTGGTCATGTGACAATCAGGGCAGAGATTGATTGGAAAGCACTGTGCACTCAGAATAGCAGGCATTGAAGATGGTGGGGTAAATATTTAAATAGCCATTATATTGTATGTGATATTAATACTGTCTCTTACGCTGTGTGCCCCACCCTGCAGAGGGGCAGTCTGACGGTCCTTCTTTGCGGAGAGAATGGCCTGGTGTGTGCACTGGAGCAGTTCTTCCACCATGGCTTCAGATCCACTCGTCTGTTCCAAAAGAATGCCTTCATATGGGACTTTGTGGGTGAGTAGTCCATAATATTAATAATAATAATAATAATAATAATAATAATAATAATAATAATAAATGGCACTTGTGGTGAGACATCACTGTGTTATTGCGCAGCAGTGACTCCTGCTGGTCAGTCGGACTCCCACACTCCGCCTGCACTAGCTGCATATGCATCTTCCTCTGACTCAGTGTCTATGCGAGTTTAACTAGACTACTGAGTGAAAAAGAGGCAGCTGACATCTGTTTCAGAGGACAGCGTGTGCTTGTCTGCACTGTCCCAAATTGATAGAGCAGGCTGACCTTGGTGTATAAATACATTCTGGCCTTCCTAACTGGTAGTGAATATGGGCAAAATAAATAAAAAAAACCCCACTTATATATTGTACTAAAAATGAAAAGGTGTGTCAAAACAGCTGTCAGCTGTTAAACCAAAATAATTTACATTCAGGAATAAAAACAAAAATATTGTACTTAAAAAGTAGTCGTTTGGATGGCAGTTCAGAATGATTATTGACTGTTTTCCACTTTAATGTGGCACTTTAAATGTGACAGTGATGGTCATGGTTCTGAGTTATGATGTATTAAACAGGCAGGTTTGTGAGGATTTGTGTAGATAGAACAGAAGTTAGCTTTGTGTCTCCATTACGTTTTTGTGTCTGAATAGCATTTGAGTGTCTCGCACTTACAGTATTTCATTTCAGCTGGCTCCCTCTAGTGGAGAAATAAAAACTGTTGTATCAAACGTTGTATCACTGTTGTATAAAACGAACTACAAACCTTTGAATCCCTATGTTCTGAAAACGTTTTAGCAGGTCTCTCTCCTGTGGCAAACTGCATTTTAAATTTCCATAATTGCAAGAACACAAATGATAATAAAACACATTTTAAAAAGAAAGCTTATTTAAAAAACAGTGAATAAAGCGGAAACAGCCAGCGGCACATGCTATCCTCCCTCCTTCTCAGCTAATAGGTCTCCTTCCAGCTAGTAGGAGCATTAGCATATCTCCCTTTGATTTTGGGGAAGTGCAGGGCTCTAGGTTCTGTGTGCCCATGTATCCCTTTCCACCCCGACAGAGAAGGCCATGGCATACCTGGACTCAGCTGATCAAATGGGTGACCTGCAGGAGGCCCCCAAACCCCTGGGGCTCACCTGCGAAACCTTTTTCCGCTACGTTAGTGCCATCAACGCCACGCCCAGGAACATCGGGAAGGATGGAAAGTTCCAGCTGCTGGTTTGCTTGGGAGCCAGGTGAGTAAATGCACCTGTACCTCTATTACACATTTATCACACATATATCTACACATATCACACACACCTCACTGCATGCTATTTACTGCTGGAAACTACAACTTGGAAGGCGACTGATTCATTTTATAAACTGGAGATTCCAAACTGTCCCAGATGGTCCTGCATATGATGTGAAATGAATAGGCATCTGACCTTTGCCCTCTTGCCCTGCTGTGTTTACAGAGACCGGCTGTTGCCTCACTGGCTCCCCCTGTTGGCGGAGTCCCCATTCACCGAGTCCATGTACAGGGAGAACGCCCTCCTTCGCGACCGAGCCACAGTGAGCACGCTCATCAACGTCCTGCACACGCTCCACGACTTCCCCATTACCCTGGAGACCTCCTTCGTCAAGGGCATTGACCTATAGCCGCCGAGGATTCTGGGAAACGTTGTCTCGCTGCCCCCTGAAGAGTCAGACACGCAGACCATTGTTGGGGGCTGTGTGACTAATACACGGGGGAAGACTGAGTGACTTTCTGCATCCTAAGCATTGAACCAGAGAAAAGTCCTGGAACTCCTGTTCAAAGATGGCTGCCACGTTTGCCATTTTGTACTCAATGAGAATTAGCACCAAGCTTATAAAATTAGAGAAACTGGACATTTTCCCTGTGATGGCTGTGTATACCTGCCCCTTCCCTGAACCCCAGTAGTGTTAGGCTGTTGTGCCCGAGATGTTCAGACCCCTGAAAGAGAACGTGTACTTGTCATGTGATTTAACATTAAGCAGCTAGCACTGCTATGACATGCTTCTGTTACACAGTATACTGAGAAAAAGGAGTGGAAAATGGGGGAGGGAGGGATGGATGAAAGGAGCCAGAGACACTGTTGGTGACCCCCATCATCTCTGTAGCACACTGGATCCCCTGGATTGGCTGTTTTCTGCACTGCACTGTCTGTGATTGGCTGTGCTGGACTGGAGGGTCAGGGACCTTAAGGGGTCTGGGTGGGGTGGGAATAGGAGTGGACCCCCTAATCAAAAGGATGTCCCAACCGAATGGGGGACAAACCGATACTTTTTTGCTTTTCCAGAGTCATACTTTCTCTCCCTCCATCCTAACCCCCTCCCCAGTGGCTATACTAGCACTCCTGTGATTATTTTTGTGTTGGAGGCTGGATACTTCCTGGGGGATTTGCCTTTTAAGTTGTCATTGGTACCATCAATGTGATTGTAGTCCTGGCTTGGGCTCCCCAACACCTCCTCCAAAAAAAAAACATCCGGTCCCCATAGTGTCCAGTGCTGATGGACTCTGAACTCTCACCTGTATGTACATTATATATCTGATGTCTCCTGATCCCTGAAGGAAGCTATAAGAAGGCTACTGTACTCTGCTGTATGTGTGCCAATAATATCTAATAAAGGCTTCTGGGTTTCCAAGCAGTTTACATCCATTCTCCCCGTGAGTAAAGTGTGGGAGACACGGCAGCAATAACGACCACCTCATTAGGTCCTCTCCTGCTGGCGCTCGAGGCTGCGCCGAAACCAGCATTCATTCTAACCCGCATCTAATTAACCTACATGTGCAGCAAATACGTATTTCTAAAACATAGAAATAATCCTGATAAATTCATTTTCTTTAGGTTCCGTTACTGCCCGTTTCTGTCCGTTTGGTGATGATACCGATAAATTATGGGACAGGCCTGACCGAGGAAGATGAGTTATGCGGGAATACATGGTGGACGTGTGTAAACTGAGTGTTAACTCATTCTCTTGCATCAGGGTGATGGAGGTGGTGGTTTCAGACATACTTCTTTTTTATTGCGAATCAAAAATTCCATTAAGATAAGGTACTAGTGTATAGCTCTTCAGTTCAAATAAAACTCTTTCACTGCTGCAATGACAATGTTAGTGTTCTGCTTATTGATATAATTTACTGTCACTTACAATATGCAATTTTGATACTATTTCAAGAGGAGGTATATTATTTTTTTAATGGATGCTTTTCCATACAAGTGTGTGTGTGTGATGACCTCAAATCAAAGTGGGCGAAATTGAATCGGTTCAGTTCAAGTCGACGCTTTACACAAATACCGACATCGTCTGTGGAGGACTTGGAGTGTAAACACCTGCTTCAGGTATAGAGTCAGATTCAGATAATCATTTTCAATGCCAGATGCACTAACAGCACTAAAATCTTAATTTTGAGTTCATATAATTCACCCAAGGCTTACGAATAGCTTCTACTCCTCACGTCACTCGTGTCCGACTGGTCACTGCAACTCATGCCTCTGTGAGCCATACGGCACGATCCGGGAGTTCTCACATCGGTGGCATTGCCGCCCCTGTTTTACTGTACGAGACTAGACATATTTGAATGTGCCTCCAATGGGCAGGCGCTAAAACACTGATGGGGTTAAAATGTCTGAATATTGCTACAAATAAAAATCGTGAACCGTCGTGAAAGTCTTTGCATCTACCGCGCAACGTAACTCTCATCAGAAAGGCGATAACTTATTGTACGTGCGCCTAAATTATACGCATTAAATAGCTAAACGCGGACTACGTGTTCAGTATATGAGCCCATGCATGCATGACTGGCAATACCGAATGCAAGGATTTGCGGTTTCTCAGGAACAAACCGAGACATAACACACAGGAGCCAGCGACGGCCTAAAAAAACAAAACGCATTCATGCTTCCTGAAATGTTAATTATGCTTTCTGTATGCGTCAATACCCGATTCTTAAATATGTGTGTCCGCTTCAAAGTAACTGCTCACTACAATGACGTGACTAGCCTAGTTGTTTCCTGCCTCGTTGTAGCCATCTGCCGCTCCACCGTAATGTAACGCTCGACCCCGCCTCTTTGCTTACATTCTCGCAGCGCAAATGAATGCACCATGGCAACAAGGAACAGCCCTCTTTTCCCGCGCAATGTTCCCTTCCTTATAAGGCAAACAGAACGCACACGCAGATGAACGTCAGGCGCGTATGCAAATTATTTGATTGAAGAAATTCGGAAAATGGAGGCGTGTGAAAGCGCATGCGCAAATCGAAACAATTTACTATTTCCCAGACGTAGCTCACAAGTGAGACATCAACAAGCGTGAGGTGTTTCTGGTGCTCTATTTGTTTGTTAAATGAGTTACAACTGTATTTACTATTATTTTTCAAGTTCACTAACTGCTTTTACATCTAAACAAGGTAAGAAATGCGTCTCATTCGAGAGGCAGATGGTGGCCCTAGGATGTTTTTGAAACTATATCCTAGACAGCATTGGATAGCTAAAATGTTATCATCCAAAGCAACTTATTTTACTGCTGTACCCGTGTAGTTTATGATCTGGTTAAATGTCCATGATTGTGAACCGACTTTTGGACAACCGCTTCGGTGAGTAAGCAAGCTGTTTCGAAGCACTGTGTGGGTGTTTACAAATAGGTCTTCTAATGTGGCGCACGCCTTTTTGGTAAGGTCAGATAACGTGTTTAGTGAAAATATAGTTTCTTCAGCTTATTTTAAAACCGTGTCGACCTCTGGAACATCTTTGCTCGTAGTGTAGAATGCATTTGTGTGACTGTAATACATTGATGTGATGTAGCCGAATGCAGGTTGTGCCGTAGTCCCTTTTAAGGTCTTATCTGCCTTATTTACTTATCTATTTATTCTGTATGCTATTTTTAGTTTTCAATCAATCAACGATTGTGCCCCCTCATAATAGGCAACGTGGATTGTTGTCTTTACCAGTTTGTAGTTCTGTGCAGAACTTCACAACAGTGCAATTTCACACCTATTGCACGTTATCAAGGGAGTGTGCTCTGTCAAAAGTGCACACATCCTACGCGCTTTTGAACCATCCGTTTTCAAGAAATGATCGACACGTCTCTGAAATATGGCTTGTAATAAGTAGCCTATAATACTACCCTTGGCTACAATTCGATGGCGACGTGTCTACATTTAGACAATCAAATGCGTTACTTCTACACTATCACATCTGATTTTGCAGCGTTACGTAGCTAAAACAAGACCGTCTATATCAAAGCCGCAATTGGAATGTTTCCAGATTAATATTTGTGTGTATTTGTGTCATGAAGGATTTCTGCTCTAGAGCTCAAGTTTGTGCGCGCGTATTTTCAGTTTGAAAATGAAACTGAGATAAACTGCGCATACGCTCAAAATCGCTTTGAAAACAAAGGGCATGCCGTAGGTTATTCTACTTCTTGGATATATGTCGGTTAAATGGCATATCTATTCTGTTTTACGTTTTGTTTTTCGTCGATTTAACGATTTTATTAACGTGATTCGAGTTGGAACTGCAGGTCGATCTGGCTGCAGTAAAAATGGGCTGTAAAATGGGTGCGCATGATGCGGTTTGCGAGCCATGCTTCCTCGGAAAAGTAGTGGGCGGTGAACATATCGGTTTACCTTCCCTTCACATGGGAGGCATTTGGCGCATTTACAATTGTCATTTGAAATTCCGTGTTTATTTTCAGCTATCACCGTTTTAACGGTAACACGAGAACAATCGAGCGTTTAGTAGGTTAAGTTTCCAAATGTGAAGTTATTTTTCGATTCTTATTTCCGTAAATACATGGTTTTACAGGTCAGATGAATCGGCCCACTCCCCCGTTAGCCCCCTCCCTTTGAAGTGTGTTGCCATGTTTGAATTACGTCAGGAGCTGAATTATACAGACAGTTGTGCCCACTGTCAGGAGACAGGGCTGGCCGTATAGAGGACAGCACTTTTCGCATTATTTCAAGGTAGTGCTTTTGTGTGATTTTTCTGCAGTGACCGAGTTCAACACCCTAATATCACTGTGGGATGTGATATGAAGTCAGCATGTTTCCCATACTGTAGCTACAGTTTTCAGTAATATAATGTATCTTTACCCCAACATATTTTACTTTTTTTGCCATAGCGGCTAATTTGTTCTATTTTTAACTGATTAAAAACGTACGACTAGCCTATTTCCTGTAAACGGTAACACGTTCGTTTAGATAAACTTTTTGCAGTTTTATTTTTTAAAATAACTTTATATTTATAGCCAGTCTTGGTCCTTCATCACCGCAAAGGTTAGGCAGGTCTCGGTTCTTCATCGGAGAACTGTTAGTATCCTGTGATGATGCGACTGGTGGTCGGCTAGTACTAGCCATGTAAGACATGTGAGGCATGATGCTCACTTTCGATGGAGTGTGATGTTTGAAGGTCTTACCGAGTGCACAGAGTTGTGCGGTATGGTCCTTTTGGTAAGAATGGATCACAGTCGCTCCGTGGATGTTCCTGCAGAAAACTCATTTTTCGATTTATGATGGTGCAGTAACAGGGACTACGAGCTATTTACATTCGAGAGGTTGTTAGCAGTATCAGTTAAATTATCGATTATCAACATCCGTTACACAGAATCGGGCATCTTTGTCGTGGCTCGACCATCGTTTTGTAGTTTGGAATTATTATTTCAGTCCTAGTCCTTATTACAATTGTAATCTGTATCGAATTGCAACGGATTCATTGGCAAACTGTAAACTAACCAAACGTTTTGTTTTTACCTTATTGCTTTTCTATTCTATCGATTTGTTCCATTTTGTTTATTTAGATCGATACTTACTGGAAGCGTCACACAACTATATTTACACAAGTTACGCTTTTCCCTTGAAGAAACATGTTTGGTTTCCACAAACCGAAGATGTACAGGAGCATTGACGGCTGCTGCATCTGCCGAGCCAAGTCCTCCAGCTCGCGCTTCACTGACAGCACGCGCTACGAGAAGGACTTCCCAAGCTGTTTCGGGTAGGTGCGCTCCGGTCCCCCGCCCCGGTCAGCATCTGTCGGGGTCACCGTAGCCTTGAATGAGCTCTTTGTCTCGTGCTTGCAGCCAGTGCACACTTTTTCTCCGTCGCTCTCATTAGAGTGAAATAAAACGTTCCCAAGTGATGACAGAAGTCTTGGACAAATGGCACTAGCCTGGCAACTCTTTTTGAACCGTGAAACTTCATATTCTGAACCAGTCCCCTTACAGTGGGCTGTCTGAGTTCACTTTAAAGTGCACTTTATTCAATTTGTTGTATGTTTATTTTTCTTCTGAACTCTTAATTGATAAATACTGTCAATAATAGCTTGTTGATTTCTGTTGGTACTATTATTCAATAAGAAATATATTCTAGTTTGATATTGTAAATACGGAGAAGCCTAAAATGTGGATATTGAAAGTGTTGCTTTTCCACAAAAGATGGAATTTCAGAAGTAAATCACCCAAATGTAACCACATGCATGGAAGTGCTTTAACCAAGGCAAGTATTTGAATGGTGTGTAAAATGCAGATATTATGGCAACTACTCAGACAAGCCAGATATTGAGGGACTTTATTTATGTTGTTCTGGCTCCTTCTGGCAGATTGTGTGAAACTCGATCTGGAGACATTTGCAACGCCTGTGTTCTCTTGGTGAAACGATGGAAAAAACTCCCCGTGGGCTCCAAGAAGAACTGGAACCATGTAAGAGCTCTACTGTTACCTGCGCCAGCACCTGAACATTTTAGTTTGACTTTTGCTTAACCGAGAAGACACGTTGAGGTAAAAACATACCGCAGGTACCTGGCAAGACTGTACCTTAAGTTTACAGTGTCAACAAGGTTAGGCAATGCTAGTCATGGGAAAAAAATAATCATCACAACTATTGCGCAATGTTTACTTTTGCCCCCGCACACAACCAGTTGGAGATGAATCCTGATATTCCAGCAAAAATTTTAAATAAATACAAAATTGTAGTCCATTCGAATTTTGTATTCTAATCAAATCACCGGGTTGGGAGAGGGTAATGAATTATACAGCGGACAGGGAGGTTTGTGTTCTGGCTGCAGTATGTGTTCTGTTTCTGCATTTAATTTAAAGTATCCACATTTAGTCTTCACGATTTGATCAGAAATGTAAGCAGTGGTAGCCAAGGCAGGTCATACGTTTTGTAATGAGTGAAAATGAATACTTGGGCTACGTGTGGGGCTTTTGGCCTCCATTTGAGTGTTGATATTGATTAGGTCCTGGGTATTTTCATTATTGACATGGTCTGTATAAATTATGTTTGCTGATTTATGGCTGTATTCCGTTTCGGGTCAATCCTAGGCTGTCACTTTTGTGATTTCTGAGTATTTACCTCCCACCTCTTGTGGCTTCTCATCATAAGTTGATATGGATATGATAAATGGCAGTCTGGTCTGATATTGAAGCATTAAGTGTCTTTGATGGTTTTGTTCAGATGTGTCCTTGTTTTCATATCGCCTGCTCCCTTTTCTGCTTCGATGAAGCAATTCTGTTGTTAATGCTGTTCTTTCCCTCATTTACTGTATTGTGGAGGACAACTTCATTTTAAATCTGCTATTTTAGGAAGTTAATGGGAAATACCACTGCTGTGCTTTGAGGCCTTGGCAGTCTCAGTCTTTTGGTTTCACCTCCTGAAATGTTGGTATTTACATGAATTTATTCCAATATAAATTCTGTATATATTGGGTTTGTTTTCTGTGACCATCTGATGCTGTTCCAGAGCTCTGCACGGTTGCAATTGTCCTGAGTTCTGGAATGTTCTGTGAATGCTTTCCATGGAAACTGGTATCCTAGCACCCACTGATTCCACTGCCTTGTTACAGGTGGTGGACGCAAGGGGTGGATCGAGCTTAAAGACGACGGTGAGGCCAAAGAAGTCAAAGTCACTGTCCAGGAGAATGAGACCAAGCCAGACCAGCGGCGTTCTGAAGAGACACAGTAATGCACGATTACATCATTCAATTACTGTGTAACTGTATAGGGTCTGCAGCCCTGTTCCTGGAGATTTTGTGGCTCTCCAGGACCAGGGTTGCAGGCTCCTGTTATTACTCATTGGCTTACCAATTAGAATGACTTTTTCATCGATATCTTCAGTATAGCTGGATAATTACTGACACACCTCAGGTTACTAGACCATGTTATTGCCTGTACAGGCACTGCCTCACCTTCGAATCAAACCTGCAACCCTGAGGACATGAACTCTACTTAACCGCTACAGAACATAGCCCTCCCTAAAAAATTAAAGGTGAGGTGCTGATTGGCTTAGGGGGTTAAGTGTGAGATGCTGATTGACTCTGGGGGATAAATGTGGGATGCTGATTGGCTCTGGGGGTTTAATGTGAGGTGCTGATTGGCTCTGGGGGAAGAATGTGAGTTGCTAATTGGCATTGGGGGTTGAATGTGAAGTGCTGTTTGGCTCAGGGGGTTGAATGTGAGGTGCTGATTGGCTCTGGGTGTTGAATGTGAGGTGCTGATTGGCTCTGAGGGTTGAATGTGAGGTGCTGATTGGCTCTGAGGGTTGAATGTGAAGTGCTGATTGGCTCTGGGTGTTGAATGTGAGGTGCTGATGGGCTCTGAGGGTTGAATGTGAGGTGCTGATTGGCTCTGGGTGTTGAATGTGAGGTGCTGATTGGCTCTGAGGGTTGAATGTGAGGTGCTGATTGGCTCTGAGGGTTGAATGTGAAGTGCTAATTGGCTCCGGGGTTGCATGTGAAGTGCTGTTTGGTTCTCTCTTTCCGCAGACTCGGACGCTCACAGCACTTCTAGCGCTTCCCCTGCTCAGTCTCCCAGCTACAGCAACCAATCCGATGAGGGTTCTGACAACGAGCTTAACCCAGGAACTGGCCAATCTCCTGTCTTCTCTTTCCTGGATCTCACCTACTGGAAGAGGTAGATTCCTTCTCCACCTCCTACTTCACCGTGCCCTTCAATGTGTTAGTATGAGAGAGGAAGGGCATTTCAATGCTTCAGACAGGGTGGTGTTGGTGGATTTTTGCCTTCCTCTCCCATTTAAATGAGGTCTCTCTTCTCCCCCCCCCCCCCCCCCACAGGCAGAAGGTATGCTGCGGTGTCATATATAAGGGCAGGTATGGGGAGGTGCTGATTCACCCCCACCTGTATAAACCCTGCTGCCAAAAACAGCAGCAGGCTCGACAGGAGCAGGAGGAAGAGCACGCGGGAGAAGAGGAGGAGGAGGAGGAGGAAGAGGAAGAGGAGGTAGCCCAAGGGAGCAAAGAGAGTCTTCAGCCTCAGGTGGTGCAGTCACCTCCAAAAGCCAAAGAAGAGGATGAGGAAGAGGAGGATGAGGAGGAGGAGGAGGAAGAGTGGTGACCTCACACACTTGTGTGCACGTGTGCACACTTGCGCACGGAACTCCACCGGCACTCTAGATCACCTTGGAGATGGTGGTCAGAGTTTTGTTTTGTATTGAAGTGGCCTCTGGTTGCCGTGGTTTCTGTCTATTCCTTGATTATGGGATAGCTCCTGCTGTGTTCTAACCTGCAGCCTGACTTTTGGCCTACACAATACCAGGATTTTCTTCTCTTTTAACATGAAATGCTGGATCTCTGACCAAGCAACCGGGCACTGTGTGTGTGTGTGTGTGTGTGTGTGGGTGTGTGTGTCTGTGAGAGAGAGTGACTGACTGACCCTGTGTGTCTGTGTGTGTGTGTGTGTGTGTGTGTGTGTGTGTGTGTGTGTGTGTGTGTGTGTCTGTGAGAGAGAGTGACTGACTGACCGTGTGTGTCTGTGTGTGTGTGTGTGTGTGTGTGTGTCTGTGAGAGAGAGTGACTGACTGACCCTGTGTGTCTGTGTGTGTGTGTGTGTGTGTGTGTGTGTGTGTGTGTGTGTGTGTGTCTGTGAGAGAGAGTGACTGACTGACTGTGTGTGTGTGTGTGTGTGTGAGAGAGTGACTGACTGACTGTGTGTGTGTCTGTGTGTGTGTGTGTGTGAGTGTGAGAGAGACGTGTGGAATCATGCACACACACACTCACCTGTGCTGCACAGGACTGAGCCATGAACCTCACCAGCCTTCTCACCAGCCGCTACTGCTAGCCTTTGCCTGGGACTTCCTCCTTCCTGTACACCACTGTGTAGAGTTCTCCTAAAAGTACACGCGCGCACACACAGGAGATACACCAGCCTTATTCGTGTTTCTCAGTTATTTAAGGGTTTTACTCCATTTACCGTGGAGAAATAGGCGAATCTCCAGGTGTGCTCCAGTACAGTGTTTTATTCTGGCCTTGAAAAGGTAAAAGGGTGTTAACTGTCTGCATGAACGCAAAGTAGGTTTTTCTCCAAAGGATTCCCCTGGTTATTTGCATGAGTTGGACATATTGCATGGCCATAGAAAGAGCTTTGAGCTCCAGTTATATTCAGACCTTCCTTCTGTGCAGCTCTATATACTGTATTTAAAAGAAAAGATGATTGCTATTTAAAAATGTTGTCCTTTCCAGTGTATTGAACTACTACAGTAATTAACTCATTCTTGGTTGGCTGTAGTTTGTAAATAGCATTGTTTTGGGTAGAGGTGTTTCACACCTGAGTGTTTCTGCTGCTCTGAGAACATTCTAGAACTGGAACTTAATTGGACCTCTTCCTTGTATGTGTAGAAACCGATTAGGTATTAGCCCCTCCCAACCCCCAGTTACTAATTACTATACTGTATGCTCCCCATGTCCAAACACTTTTCCTGTGAACGTAGAGAACTGCTAAGCACCAGCCTCTACCCACCACAGTTAAAAGCATGAAAAAAAGCTTAGTGCAAAGTTTGATGGTGAATCTTGTCGTATACTTACGCTCTCAGAAAATGTCTTGTGTGTTTGTCAGGGTTTTACTTTTATTTTCTGTGCAGGTTCTTGTCCTCCTGGATTTATTATAGTCTGCTGTGGAGCAGCTGGGCGCAGTGTTATTTGTAGCCACAAGGTGGAGCGTTTCGGCGTCACTGTTCTTCCAATAACCCTTTGGGATTTTTAGAGACAATTATAATTTTGTAGTTAAAAAGCCTTTCTTTGATAAGTGTGTAAAAGCTTAAAAGACTAAGTCATTTGGAGTTTGAAATCAGGGTGATGTCATAACCATTGTGTTTTTCCATTCCATTTAGACACGTCACAGTGCTGTTTGTATTTTTACGCAAGTCGGTCAACTTTTAAATCCTGGTGTTGAAACTGTATGATGAATTTACTGACTTTTGTCCACATGCAAATGAATATTCCCACGTCACAAGTGTAAGATTCTTTTGTTTTATCAATAATATGCAATACAATTAATATTTCATTGAATGCATTGGCAGCTATCCTCTGAATATATTTAGTGAGTATTGTATGCATTTTACCAAGGAGCGGTTCACCCTGTAATGTGAGCTAGTTACATCTGTTTCTCATTTGTGTGTATGAACACTGCTTCCGGACACTACGTGGTACCTTCTGAATTTCATTTTCTTCATCTCTGAAAGAGTTGTGTGTACATATTTAATCAGGTAAATCCTTGTAACGGTGAAGCTTTCTCTGTCTTATTTATTTCTATTTATTTGTATTTGTATGAATTTCTGCTGAACGTGTTTTTGAAAATAACCCCCATTTTCCCGCTCTAAATCAGGTCGGGTTTGAGGAAGTGGAGCACCCACTAAGATCTGTATGATGTAAATGGATTTGTTGTCCATGATGTCATATCTTCTACCGTCTCTCACCTACCGTCACTTACCTGCGTGAAATTGTAGGGTGTTGCCTGGCAACTAACATTTAGTTTGTCCTTTTGGGGAAGGGGCGGTGTTTGTCCAAATATCTGTGGTTGCCAGGGCTGACCTGAAACTGTAGCAAATGTGCTTATTAACACCTAGATTGTGTATTATCGCAGTTGGCTGTAGTAAAGTGCTGAGCCGTGCGAATGTGGCTAGCACTTGCGGTGGGCAGCACTAGCTGAGTCTTATTTTTGTGTTTATTTCATGTGGTTTCCTCTGCCGAATCTGTCTGAATAATGAGGTCTGCGGAGAAGTGTGCGCCGAGTGTAATCGCCCTCAGACCCGCCTGATGTGCTTCTAGATTAGCCCTGCATGCTGTTCCTGCACTTTCTATTTATCACCGTAGAGAAATACGATGCAAGTTTTGTATTTTTATACATATTGTACTTTTTTACTAGTTCTCCAATAAAAGTAGTTTGAAGTTTCCTGTACTGTGCGTTTGCTTATTTTGCTGTGTCCGAGTTCCATGCTTTTGTGCGTGAAGTCTACGTTCTGCTCCGCGGATGTGCTCATTCAAGCTGGCAGTAAAACCCTATTTTTGTTCTTTTGAATTCCACTCTGTAAGTGCACTGTGTAAGTACTGTGGCTGTGCGCTGTGTATGTGTACTGTGTGAGTGCTCTGTGTTAGGGTGCTGTGTATGTGTACTGTGTGAGTGTGTTGTGTAAGTACCCTGTGGCAGTGCGCTGTGTGTACAGTTTCAGCATATTTGCAGGAAATTCCGTGAGTGTCTAACCTACAATTTCAGGATATATACAGGAATTTCAATGTGTTTAACCCAGCACTTCCCAAACTGCTCAGAATTTGAAAGTTCAGTTCTGTGCCTGCCCTCTTGTGGTACATATGAAATATAGCAGTTGGAATACTGGGCAATTCTCTGAAATGATTGGCTAGCTGTTTCCAGAGTGCATGATGACCACACCTCTCATTCTACAGCATCAATGCTGTGCAAAGTGGAGGTGAAAAAAGACTCCGTGATGGTCCCGCTCAGCATTACTCTGTAGTCTCACAGCTGGTTTCTCTCACTATTACCCTGTAGTCTCAGAGCTGGTCTCTCTCCGTCTTACCCTGTAGTCTCAGTGCTGGTCTCTCTGTCTTACCCTGTAGTCTCTGTGCTGGTTTCTCCCACAGCAAGTGTGAGAGAGTGTGTGAGTGAGTGAATGAGTGAGTGAGCGTTAGTTATTAATGACTAATTTGAGAGAGACTGTGTGTGTGTTATTAATGAGCAATCTGGAAGTGTGTGTGTGTCTTAGTGAGTGAGTGAGAGTGTTCTATACATTATAATATCTGTGCTGACCTACATTTCAGCAGCGGCGTGACAGGAAATGTGCTGTATGGTAAATTCCAGAGCCTGCACTATAAAGGACTTTTAACCACATTTTTTTTCCATTTCCATTTCCAAGAACTTGATTCTTACTTAGTCCAATAACAAGTGAAGGGAGTTTAATGTAATCTCGTGCAAGGCTGGGTTCAGTTCGCTGAACATGTGTTACAGGGAGCCGGTTACTTATGGTGAAATTAAAGATCTTTGGTATGAATCAATTCCAGGATGTCACTGCCGCACAGTCAGACGTGCTTAACATCCCCCAGATGTTAAGTGGCCTGGTCCGTGCGTTCGGTTCAGCTGGTGTAAACTCGGTGTGATCGCTGGCGTGTGTGAAAGGCAGCTGTGCTCTGTGGGCTGATTCCTCCGTGTCGCGGTTCGCGGTAGAATAAAAAAACGCAGACGTTCTGTCCTTGGATCGTTCCTTGCGTCTCGCAGCCGGTCTCCAGAAGGGACCTTAGCTCGCGGACGGGGCCTTCGGTCTCCATGGCAACCCGACTCTCTGGCAGCGCCCGTTAATGGGGAGACGCATCGCTCCCGTTAGCAGAGAGGAGGGAGGGAACTTCAAAGGGGTCTTTTTGTGTCTCCGATACGGAACGAACGCACCAGGCACCGTGACCCGTTCTGGAGAACGTCTTTCTTGAGCCTCATTATGAAAGACCCTGCTTCTGTTTGCCACATAGACCACAGTACCTTCACTAATTGAGTTGTCTTTTACAGTATGGATTACTGTAGAACCAGTAACACTGTGCTGCAGAGAGGGGGGGGGAGAGGGAAAGATACCACTTTGCCCCTTCTCTGCTTCTGCTTCTGCTTCCGCCTTTCTTCTGATGAAGGACCAGGCCTGTTGCATTGACAACACACAAACACACACATATTTTGTTACCCGCACACACACACACACACACACTCTCTTTCTTCCACTCTCTCTCTCACTCTCAAGGTTTCCATGCCATCAAAATTGTTGGCCAGTGCCATTTCAACTCAGTCCATTTAGGAAATGAATTTAAATTCAATTAAATATTTTTTAAAATCCTCAGAACATTATGGCTATTTTTACATTTCTGACCCAAGCTCTGGTATCCAGAAAGTCACAGGAGACTGACCGCTGCATTCAGAGTGGATGATGGGGTCTCCATGGGGGGCACTGCATTCTGGGTATTTGTTCTATGTGATTGCACTTGTTGTGCGAATCTTGGATGGCTTGGTCAATTGCTCATGTAATGTAGCTTGTGAGGCTAAACCGCCAGGATGGATGTAATATGGGTTATTCGCTCCGATAATTTGGACTTCAAGTAATTAAAAAATCTTATCTCTGCGGCTGTTCTGAGCAGCAGTAGCAGCAGCGCTGGTCCCTGTGGAAGAGGTCGAGAGCCGAGCAGTAGTGAAGCATTAGCAAAGCCTACCTACAGGTTCTGGTAATGCATTAGGATAGCTAAGTTCCAAATGGGTTCAATAGTGTGCTAGTGTAGCTAAGTACCAACTGGGTACTAATGCATTACCAGAACCTTTGGGTGTTAGGCTATGCTAATAAATCACTGTCACTTGACTGTAATGTAGCTTGTGAGGTGTAGATGTATCATGGGTTATTTGCTCAGTTAGCTTGAACACAGGAAGAGAGTGAATGTGAAGGAGATGTCTGAAGAGAGGAAAGGGAGAAGATGGAGTGTTCAGGCTTTCTCTCACTCGCTGCAGCTAATATGTTGCTCCGAATCACTATGGTTGGGGTGAGGGGTCAGGGTTCAGAGGTCAGCTCGTAGAAAGCGTGTATATATGGTAATTATGACACCCCCATAGTAACGAGCTCCCTGATTCGTGTGCATCATTAGCGCATATCTGCCACGCTCCGTTAGTCTCAGAGTGGCTAATTTTTTTAATTATAAGTGTAAATAAGGTAAATCATTTTATCTCTGCCAGGTTTATATCAGTTTATGTTTAGAACTTCATGGAGAGACAGGCCACTTTTGATGGCTGTACTTATGACTATTTAGACTGTGTTTGGATGACTGTGCAGACCGTGTTTTGATGGCTGTTTAGACTGTGTAATATAGCTGTGTAGACTGTATTCTGATGGCTGTGTCGATTGTGTTCCGATGGCTGTGTAGACTGTGTTTTTATGGCTGTTTAGACTGTGTAATATAGCTGTACAGACTGTTTTCTGACGGCTTGTAGATTGTGTTCTCATGGCAAATTTCTTACTATAATTTGCAGAATATAAGCCATGCCTGTATAGAGAAATTATTAGGAAAATATAATGAATAGGAAAAAAGATACCACAGTGCTTCTTCATGCCTCTGTAGGATTAATTCCTTAATTTCTGCTGTGTTCTTGTTCAGAAGCGCTCATCAGATTCAATATTCAATATTGCATTATTATTGTAGCAGACACTGCAGCACCATATCGGAGCGTATAGCAGAACCATTGAGGCAATCACTTATTAAGCCCAGTTCATTAAACCAAGACCATGTACAAAGCCCATGTTAATTCCTTCCTGCGATAAAATGATATTCCCTCTCGCTGCTCGCAGACGGCATGAGGTCACACGAGCTGACATGAAAAGCAGTGCTTCTGCTCCAGCTGCCACGGAGACGATGGATGAGTCCTCGCGCTGAGACCTCCTCTGACTCTCCCCTGCTAAACCACAGATTTACACCCTCTGTGGATTTACTAACGCCAGTAAGGCCAGCGCCTTTAATTAACAGCCAAACACGAAAATTGCTCTGGTTTGAGTGGGAGTTGGGGGCTTTGGTCCTAAAGCACTTACACATCAGAATTCTCTGTGAATTATTATTTTTAATTGCTATTTACAAAAATCTCCTGAATTTTAATGGGATGCAAATTGAGATTAATGGGCTTGGAAGCAGTCACCTTGATCTGCGTTATTGGATGTCGGTGAAAGAGGCAGAGAGCACAGGGAGAATGTTTGGCTGTGATCTGAACGTATATTAGCAACCCGGCGCTACCCTCCAACATCACACCCTGTCTGTACAGCAGAAGAGAGAGACAGAGAAAGAGACAGAGAGAGAGAGAGAGAGAGAGAGAGACGGAGGAAATGGAAGAGAAGGAGGAAATAGAGGAGCGAGGTTAGGTTTTCAGCACAGCCCTCCTGTGTTGACTCTAAATTCACTTTATTGCGATGGACGTGCTGTTTTACAGAGAGCCCCGGCCGATCCCGTCGAGATAGGCATCCGCTAACATTCGACGGCGCCGGCCCGCGTTTACATATTTCACGTGGACAGAGAGCGTGCCCTCCCCCCGAGCCGCAGGTGCGTCGGGTGCGCGCGGGAGTCGTTTCGCGAGCGAGTCTCATAAATCAACGGCGATTTGCGATTCCCGGCTCGCGCGAGCGCTCCATCGGTTGGTCAATCTGGGTTTTATGTTTCTTGAATCTCAAATCGCTCTCTGTTTAGGTGGGGGAGGGGGAGGGGGAGGGGGGGGGAGTGCTGTCCTGTCCTTTACAGCCGAGATGCAGCCTCCGGCTCAGAGATATGACTGGGAGATAACGCCGATGGCGTGCTGTGTGACGTGCGTGCGCCTAGGTGCGCGTTTGATACATCGGAAGGGTCGGGGAATATCTGATTTATTCTCCTAATGCTCCCCTGGGAGCGGGAGAAGCTGCTTGCATTATTCACGCGCCAAACGCAGCTGTGTGTGTGTGCATGAGTATGCGCGTGTCTTTGTGTGTGTGTAAGTGCCTTTGTGTGTGTGTATGTGCGTGTTTGTGTGTGTGTGTGTGTGTGCATTTGTGTGTGTGTATGTGCATGTGCGTGTTTGCGTGTGTGTGTGTGTGTGTTTGTGTGTGTGTGTGTACATGCGTGTATGTGTTTGCGTCTGTGTGTGTGATTGTGTGCGGGTGTGTGTGTGTTTGTGTGTGTGTGCATGCGTGTATGTGTTTGCGTGTGTGTGTGTGTGTGTGTGTGTGAGCATGCCTCTGACTCTATCAATGGCCTGCAAAAGATGTCAGTGGTAATGCTAGCACCACAGGAAGTGATGTGATGTAACATCCTGTGACAGCAGGCGGCAGCAACTTCACTGGTCTCCATCATTCTGTCGCCTTGTGTCCATGTGGGCGTGGCTAACCCCATAGGGTGGAGCTGCAAAAGGCAGTTAGCGCAGAAGGAATGATGTAATAGAGGGGGAGGAGACCCAGAGGCAGTGCATTCTGGGTAATGGCTGCTTATTTTCCTCCTGAAGAATGTGAGTTGAACCACTGCAGAGGGGCAGGAGCTGTGACAGGACTATAGGTCCAGGTTATGTTTTCTCAACTCTGTGCTCTGCAGAGAGCCTGTGTTTGGGATGCCTGTGCAGTGCCGTTAGAAGGGAACCTGTGCAGGTCTGCGCAGAGTCTCTGAGTCCTGCTGTTGTTTCAAGTGAATCACTAGTTTCTTCATACATAAGTCTCACTGTAGCCTCATCCTGTTAAACAAACAGAGAAATAAAAGGGTGGGATGAGCTTACCAGTCTGAAGCTTGCATCCGGACCAACCCGTTCGTATGCCACTGTTAACGACCAGCTCCATCCGTCCGCTGCCGGGTTTAGTTTATTTTAATAGTTGTATATACAACGTTCATATTTCAAAATGGGAGAAGTGTGTCAAACCACTGCCACCTTCCAGTTACTTCAAAGCCGTTCTCCCTTTAAAGCAAGCATAGGTAATGCACCGCCCACCCCTCCGTTGCCACAGGTGTTTGCCGTCTAAAATAAACGCCTCACTAACTCATTGTCCTGCCTTACTGTAACACTAAGCACCATTACTAATAACAGCTATATCTGTTCAGTGCTTTTCTTTCAGGTGCATGAAGTGTTTTGTAGAACCATGCAGAACAAAGTAAAACCGCACCTTACCCCTCTAGCCGTACCCTTTATCTCTTACTAGCGTACCCTCTGCTGTGATCTGGAGCTCAGTGCCTGAGCTGTGCTCTTTTAAGCACCCCTGTCACTCACACCTTACGCTCAGGCCATACCGCATCAGGAAAGACAGCTGGAAACCATGGCAACACGGCAGCACATCAGTATTCTTCAGCGGTTCAGGGGCTTGATGTCTCTGCAGGATCTCTGAGTTTGAGGAGCGGTGAGATGTGTCAGCCAGAGCCTGTCAAACCACTCCCTCCCCTCCCCCCTTTCCCCCCCGCCCCAAGAGGGCAAAGCCGTCCCACCTGAACTATTTTCATCTCCTGCTGCACCAGGAGCCGATTTCCGACAAAACTCTGACGCCGAAGTGAGGCGACCTCGTGTTGTGCTGCCGAGGGGCTCTTTCTGGCCAAATTGTACTTGGCGTGTCTCCTCGATGTTCTGTCAAGCAGCTGTCAACAGGGCATTTATTGTGCTGACTCCTAAATAAATACCCATTTTAAGGGCCGCGAACTTCGCTAGCAAAGCTATTTTAGTCACCCTTAATCTTCAAATACCTGTGCTGGGGTTTTATGGGGGCAAAAGCCGCCTCCTGTCCGTTCAGAAAAAGCTTTCAGTCCGGAACAAGGCAGGCTGCCCCAGTCCATGATTTTAATCTTGTATGTGTGGCCCCTGACAATATGAATATGAATAATGAATTACTGTAATGATGATAAACGTTTATTGGTTAAATTAGAAGGTCAATACTCTGGATTACTGCTTGGGAGGGTTCAGATGTTGCATGTAGCTTAGATAAAGGGAGACATGCATTTTTATTATTCATTGCCTCTTAAAATTGAATGCATTAAATTTATGTCTAAGGGGTAGCTGTCATTTGTGTTGTGAACAAACACTGCCAGCATTCATCATTTCCCCCACTCATTTCATAAAGGTTATTTACAACAACCTCTCACCAGTGACACTGCAGACAGCTTTATTCTGCAAAACACAATAAAAAGCTACACCTCACAGATAAATAAATGTATTTAATAAATAAATGCATAAACATAAATTTAATGCTTTGAATTTTGAGAGACAAGGAATAATAAAAATGCATACGCAGTTTTTGTTGTCATAAATCCTGTCTCAGAATGGTAGTTTATCAGCATAATTTTACCCGTCTTCATGGCATAAAACTACCACTAGTTTTTCTACTACTACTAGGCTGCTACTGCTACTACTATTACCACTACTACGACTACTACTACTATACAAGCGTATGATGAATGCTAGTAGGTGATTTTTATTATTTGCTCGGTCTAAAAATAATCATTTTAATCTCCAAAGTCCTGGGCTCCTGCTCAATTAACCCTCTGGCTTATTGATTTTGCAGTTCAGGTGGAGGTAATGAATATATTGCTGCAGCCAGAGCGCAGGCGCGTGGAGGCGGCTCCATTGAGCTTGTTCTGTTGCTGCCTTCTCACGCCGCTGGTAGTCGCCCGTCTGCTTGTTTGGAGGTGCGATGATGCTCCACGCGCTTCACGGTTTTAACAGATGTAACCAGCATGCCAACCAAGGGGGAACATGACAGCGCACAGCCGAGAAAAGCTTTCCCCTCCCTTGTGTTTCTCTGTCCTCTTTGGTCCGGGAAGAGGAGTTTTCTGCTACGCCGTGCTGGTTTTGGTCTGCGTCCTGTGCTATAGTAACTCAATACGGGGGGAGTTCGTGCACGACGATGTGTGGGCTATCCTTAACAACCCAGATGTTAGACCGGGGTCCAGCTTGCGGAACATCTTTTTCAACGACTTCTGGGGGAAGCGGATGGCCGATAACACGAGCCATAAATCCTACAGACCCCTATGCATCCTCACGTTCAAGTAAGTCCACTGTTTTCCCCGATAGGCACTGTTTTCCTGCTGTAGTTTCGCTCTCCGCATTCCAGAGCTGCACATCTGGATGACTGCGATCTAGACGCGCGGTTCTGAAGTGCGGTAGTGTCACTGATTTTGTCGTTGCGCGTCCTGTCCAAGCCGTTTGAGGGGTACCTGCTACACATCTGACATCAGACACAGGGGAGCTGGAAGAGGCTTTACTCTCCGACTCGCCACAAATGAAATGAAAAAAAAAATTACTTTTTAAATCGCTTTGATTTACAGCGTCGGTCAAATGACAGCTGTGAATTAAAAAAGTTATGGAGTGCTCACTTTTAACTCGCAAAATCAGATTGAAAATGGCTTTTGCGACCTGTTTAGAAGTAAATTATGAAAAGGAAATTATGTCTGTGTCAATTGAACCCTTGCTTCCAAGACAATAATTCTAATAATGATAAATACTAATATTATACTAATCATTATTATGATAGTATTTCTGTGTTAAATGATTATATTGTTTTTCTGACTGTGTATGTAATAGTTAGGGTTAGGGTTAGGGTTAGGAGTACACAGAATGATTTGGTTGGAGCATGTCTATTGACTTTCGTGTCCAGCTGGAAACTAAATATTTGCTCGATATTTATTTGATTGATTTTAATTACTTATAGTGCAACAATGTTTAGATGGTGGTAGTTTTTAGGAAATGGTGATGAAAATGTTATTTAGTAGGCTTTTATGAAACATTTACACGTCCGGTTACATTAGATATATTGCAGTTTGGAGCAGTTTTGTGCTGTTGCGCGCTTATGCTGATAGGATCCTCTCGCTCATGTAATTCTCAGATTGCGAAATCGAGTTCATGGTAGCACTTTTAAATTACAGTATTCGTTTTAATTTAATAATATAATCTATACCCCTCTCTGACCATTATCAGAAACCAGGTGAACTAAGCCTACTTTTGCTTAAGCAGAATTAGATTCTGATAAACAAGCAAATGTGAGCTAGTCGCCTCTAGTGGAGAATGGCTGTGAGTCACGCCTTTGCGAAAGTAGTAGTAATAAATCATTTACTCACATTAAAAACCTCTCGGGTTATTAGCGCTTTAATGTGTCGAAGTTACGACTCTTGGAACGCGCCTGCGCTTGCGATCAGATCAGCTCTTCTTTCACTGTGCGCTGCATAGCCCTGCTTTTTAAAGCGCCGTCTATCTACCTCCTGGCCAAGACGCTGAGGATTTATCTGCGCTTTCATTCGCCCATCATTAAAACGGATCATCCGTAGCTTCCAGCGTCCCCGAGGAGACCTGTAGGCGCGGACCGTCCCACGTATCAGAATAAAGTTTAGGCTACAGTTTCCCAGTCTACAATCCATGTTTTATAATCACTTTGTAGTGTATTTTAATCCCAAACGTTTTCTCTGCTTAATTATTAGGAATAAGCAATAAGCATGTCTTTCATAATGTTGTTGTCAGTTCTTCCAATGTCATTTCGCTTTATTTGCATACAGTATACTTTTGCCGGTATGCACACAATAAAATCAAAATATAATGGCACACAAAATAATGTGCACTTAGTTAATATAGAAATACATTAGAAAGTGAGACTCAGTGGTAAAAAAAAAATGAAGTTTAATATATAATCAGAATTGGGTATCTTAGCTTTCATAGAATAAATACATCAGTTGACATGTATTTGTACTTAGTGTTGTGGTCTTGCAAGCTAGTGTTTAAATGCTACCTGCAATTTTAGCGGAGTGTCAGTATTACATCAGGAAATTAGCCCAGTAACTCCTTATATGGCATATGGGAGGAGCCAGCAGAGTGATGTAGGCCCCCCATCCTTCACCCCCTGGGCTTGCAGCCACAGCATAAGAGACAGGAGGCAAGATGGGGAGTGAGTCACTGATGTGTGACTGACACGCTTCACCTTGGCATGTGATTTTCACCTGCGCGTTGACCGTTGCTTGTGGCTGGCTACAGGGAGCCAGCAGATGACATGGGGCTGGTGTTTACATTCACTCTGTAGTTTTCTGCACACTGATGTGACCTCCAGGTGTGCGGTCTTTCTCAGGTCCAGTGAGTTTTTACGCACTGACCCTCCTAACGCGCTGTGATGGTCTGTCCCTGTAGGGGGCTGCAGGGGAGACTGGCCTGCCCCAGAGGGGGTGCTCTGCCATTCTTCATCATGTCATTCCTCATGGATGTAGACCAGAGAGGGGACACAGGGCATCGTGGGCCAGCCTGTTGTTCTGGCTGGAGGACTTGCACAGTAAAAGGCAGTGCTCACCAACCCTGGTCCTGTGGAGCTGCAGGACCTGCTGGGGTCCCCACCCGTAATTCTGGAGAGCCTGCAGGGTCTGCTGGTTTTGCTAATCAGAGCTCGATTTATCAATTAAAGTGGCTGGTTACACGCCTGAGTGAAAGAGAGGCAATGTGGATGTTTAAATAATGAAAAAAAAAGGTGAGAGTGAAACAGCAGGTTATTACAGTACGGTGCTTTCGTTTGTTACAGTGCAGCTACGCAAGTTAATTCCCAGCATGGTTCCTTCTAAATAATTAGACTTTCATTTAGTGTGAAACTGTGGGTCTCTGGTGAGCGCTGCCATGTTCCGGAATGTTCCCTGTTCAATCTCACTCGTGACCTCTGAACTATCGGTGGCTCCTCCCAGGGTGAGTTCCTGCCTTTAAGGGGATTGAGAGAGGGAGAGATGACTTCAGCAATTACCTCGATTGCAGAGAGAGAGAGGGGGAGGGAGGGAGAGAGATAGAGGGATAGAGAGGGATTGAGAGAGAGGGAAAGAGTGAGAGGACGAGTGAGAGGCTGGGAGAGAAAGATGGAGAATGAGAGGGAATGAGGGAGGGAGACAGGGAGAGATGACTTCATAAGTTTGCACCAGCTCATCTGACACACTAAAGCAGCCAATCAGGAGAACGGCAGGACGCTGCCTTGTCATCAGTGAATATCCCTGTGTCATCATTGCCCTCGCCCGTGGGGCTAATGAGCCCGGCGCAGATCAATCATCTGCTCGAGTGTGTTAATGCAGGCAGAGCGGCGGTTTATGGGAGCGGCTCTCCCACCTTCACACATCAAAGAGAGGCATTAACCTTGATCTCAGTGCATGAAAGCGTATGTCTGTATTCAGGCACCGCACAGCAATACTGATAATCTCCACATCTCAGAAACCTACACTTCACTCTGAGGTTAATATCCGTTCAGCAGTGTGAATGTGAGCAGTCGCTCGGTCAGAAATGCTGTGGGAAAATGCTGACCTTGGGCTTAAACCTGGACCTGAATTTCAACAGGAATGACATGACCTGATGTGTGCATGCTCCTGTGAGCTCCTCTGTGCACGCTCCTGTGTGCACGCTCCTGTGAGCTCCTCTGTGCACGCTCCTGTGTGCACGCTCCTATGAGCTCCTCTGTGCACGCTCCTGTGTGCATGCTCCTATGAGCTCCTCTGTGCACGCTCCTGTGTGCACGCTCCTAAGAGCTCCTCTGTGCACGCTCCTATGAGCTCTTCTGTGCATGCTCTTGTCTACCCCTCTCTGTGCATGCTCCTGTGAACCTCGGTCCTAAATGTATGGTCCTGTGAGCCTGTCTGTGCATGCTCCTGTATGCATGCTCCTGTGTGCACACTCCTGTGTACCCCACTCTGTGCATGCTCCTGTATGCATGCTCCTGTGTGCACACTCCTGTGTACCCCACTCTGTGCATGCTCCTGTATGCATGCTCCTTTGTGCACACTCATGTGTACCTCTTTTTGTGCATGCTCCTGCATTCCTGCTCCTGTGTGCACACTCCTGTGTACCCCTTCCTGTACATGCTCCTGCATTCATGCTCCTTTGTGCACACTCCTGTGTACCCCTCTCTGTGCATGCTCCTGTATGCGTGCTCCTGTGTGCACACTCCTGTGTACCCCTCTCTGTGCATGCTCCTGTATGCATGCTCCTGTGTGCACACTCCTGTGTACCCCTCTCTGTGCATGCTCCTGTATGCATGCTCCTGTGTGCACACTCCTGTGTACCCCTTTCTGTGCATGCTCCTGCGGACAGGCCTCTGTGATTGTGCTTGATGGATTGGTTTTAATGGCAAAGGTCCAGCAGGCTTTATGAAAAAAATAAATAAGACAAAGATTTAAAAAAAAAAAAAAAAAACAGCCTGAAAATGACTTTTTATATTGAATCGATTATTTTGAGAAAGTGTTGAATATTTGACAGTAATCTAAAGCGCTGGACCATAACTCCACTGTCCGTCACGGTTCACAGGGACAAAGTGTACTGTTCCACCATCATTCATGGCTCACAGGGACAAAGGCCGTTCCACTTTCCGTCTCCGTTCTCTGCCAGGGGAACCTGAGACTCCAACGGAACAGCTGGCCAGCAGACTGCTCCGGGTTCTCACTCTTCGTGTGTCAGAGGAGCACGTTCACACACAGTTTTCTGCTTGGTGCAATGTCAGAGTGTCTCCAATCTTCCTGTTATAATCAGGCGAAACTATGAGAGAAAGCAGTGGGCGTTTGAGTTTTGTCTGAAGGCAGATGAAGCCGTAACAGTTTGCAGTGGTGTTGTCAGACTGTACCTTTGAACTATTAAATGGTTTTCCATGTCCTTGGCTCTGACATTATTTGATCCTGTTGTAAAACTCTAATGCAGCGGTAACCAACCCTGTTCCCACAGATCTACCTCATGTAGGTTTTTAATCTAACCCTAATGAAGCACACCTCATTCAACAGCTAAAGATATTGTTGAGCTGCTAATTAGTACAGTCAAGTGTGCCAAATTAGGTTTGAAATGAAAATCTACAGGATGGTAGATCTCAGGGAAAAAGGTGGGTTACCAATGCTCTAATGAGTGTTTTAGCCTGCGCAGACATAAGTCGGAGGAAGACACTTCATGATTGACCAGCAGGGGGTGCTGGTGTGCACTGAGACACTAATCATGGCAGCTGAACCCCTCCCTCTCTGGGTGATGTCAGCGATGTCCCAGGATGCCAGATTGGGCTCACACAGACACTGAGTCAGGGGAGGAACCTTCATGTGTGGCTTGTGCAGGCAGACTGTGGGTGTCTAATTGACCAGACGGGGGCACTGGTGAGCGATGAGACACGAACACCCCGCCAACTGAATCGCTCCGTCCCCAGGCAACACTACAGCCAGTTATGCGGGGCTGATAAATTTGTTGCCAAACAGAAAGCGTCCTGTGAAATGAGACAATGTTCTCCTCTCTCTTATTGGCCATCTGGTCATCCTCGCGCGGGTCGTGAATCACCCCGTCTCCATGTGAAGCAGAGCGGAGTGACCGCAGAGTCCATATGCTGGAGCATCGGGGAGCTTTAAATAGCCTGGAACTACTGAGCCTGCATATATCAGTGATTCACAGTCAATTTCAGGGCATTTTTACCGTCCTGTGAAAGGGGAAGTTACAGCCCAATGCGCCTGTGGAACATGGCCTTTAGGACTCTATATTTCAGCCTGAACCACACTAATGAGGTCAGAACATCAGTTTTTGTGACAAATCACGTATAACTGTGATCCTAAATGCAAGGTTATTACACATTCAGTGACTGCAAAGTATAAAACGTCTTTCTTTCTTCCTCTCTTGCTCCCTCTATTTCTCTTATTCTCACTTTTTCCTATTCTTTCTCTCTTTCCTTCCCTCTCTCATCCTATCATTCTTTTGGTCCCCCTCTTTTCTTCTCGCATTCTTTTTTCCATCTGTTTCTCTCTTCCCCTCTCTCTCGCTTTCTTTCTTCCCCTTTCTCTCTCAGGTTGAATATCGCTCTGGCTGGAATGACTGCTCTGCACTTCCATGTTGTGAACGTGTGCCTGCACTGTGCTGTGAGCAGCCTGCTCATGTATGTGTGTGAGAGGTGCGTGTTCGATGACAGTCGGCTGGCCTTCCTCTCCTCCCTGCTGTTTGCGGTGCACCCCATCCACACTGAGGCTGTGAGTACTCCCGTCACATTGCGCTGTGTGTGTGCGCGTGCGTGTGTGTGTGAGTCTGTGTGCATGTGCATGTGGTCTGTATGAACATGTATCTTTGCGCAGTCTGTCAATCAGAGGCCAGTGCCCGCCCCCTGCCCTGGCACATGAAGCAGACATGTACGCATGTGGCTGAGCTCACAGCTCCTGGGGATGGTGAGTGATGACCCCCCCCCCCCCCCAGCACCTCTCACAACGATTTACACCCCCCAGCACAGACTCCCACTTCTGTAAATCCCAGCACTGACAGGCCACTGACCTGTTCACCCCCCTCCCCCGATGTGAAATATTGCCCCCAGGTGAATGACCTATAACAGTTAATTGTCCTATGTGTGTGTTTTTATTGTAAATAGGTCTGTATTTTTTGTTTAACAGGTGTGTGTTCTGTTGAACAGATATGTTTTGTGCTAAACTGGTGTGTTTTGTTAAACAGGTGTACATTCTTACTGAAAGTAGGTCTGTATCTTTTGTTAAACGGGTGTGTGTTTTGTGTTTAACAGGTATCAGGGATTGTCGGCAGGGCAGATGTCTTGGCCTGTATGTTGTTCCTCCTGGCATTTCTCTCCTATATTAGGTAAGATTTGTGCATGTGTGCATTTGTGCTTGGGCATGTGTGTGTGTGAGAGAGTATGCATGTGTATGTGTGTTTGCGAGAATGTGTGTGTCTGTGAGTATGTGTGTGTGTGTGTGTGTATGTATGCATACACAAGCGTATGTGTGCGTGTGAGAGACGTGTGCGTGCGCATGTGTATGCATGTCTGACTTAGCTCTTCTCTGTGTTACAGGAGTGTTGGGGAGGGTTACTCGGGGGAAAGTGCGCCCCCTACAGTCTCGTCCTGGTCTCTGCTGCTCAGCCTGCTGTTGGGGACCTGTGCAATGCTGGTGAAGGAAACCGGGATCACCGTGTTTGGAGTGTGTGTTCTGTACGATGGCCTGGTACTGAGCCACAAACCCCTCACATTGTAAGTGTGTGTGTGTGTGTGTGTGTGTATGTGCATATGTATGTGTAAGTATTGTGTGCATGCTGTACGACAGCATCCTTAATTTGTTGGGGGGGATTTACAGCTATCTCTGATTGGCGGAGCGGGTATACAGCTGTCTGCGATTGGTTGAGTGTTTCAGCCAGTGGGCAGGGGGTGAGTACTGAGTGATTGTTTACCTTTGTCATACCTGCAGTGGATTTGGGAGAAGCTAAAGTCAGCAGTATATCTGATTTGAAGGTGAACTCGGACACCTTCTTTTTATACAGTCTATGGTGTATACTCATTGCAGTTTATCTGAAATATTCAGATTCAGGGGCGCAGATTCAGATTCTGTGGTTGTGGTATCCACGGAAAACACGGTAGTGACAACGTTTGCCACAGCAAAAATAGAAAATAACAATGGCTGCGGTAAAGGAGCAAAAACGTAGATAGAAGATGATGATTTTGAAGTTGTGTTTGTATATTTAGCACTACAAAAAAGAAAAAGAAGAAAGAGAAGATGGTATGCTCGTTCATGATGGAATTGGATGATGGGCATGCAGCCAACTATGTGCCATTTTTCAAAAGGGGGGTGGGGTCGAGCGCAGGCCCATCTTAATGTGCTGGATCATGAGACTGTAGGGTTTACAGTAGGGATGGGGGAGCAGTTATACGGTTGCACAGCGAATAAGGCAGCCTGCGTTTAATTCCTAGCCAAAGGGGAATAGTAACATATCCACTGATTCTGTGCCTGTCTCTGTGGCATTAATCATTCCAGTCACATACCACATTCTGTATCATGCTGGGATTAAAGGACTTTCATTTTGCAGAAGTCTAAACGTGTTAAATATACTCATTAAAAACTCTAACTCAGGCTTCAGAGAACGGCATACTGACGTGATAGATATCTACAGTATGTGCCTAGTCAAGTTTAAGGTGTTTTTCTCTGTTGGCTTTGTGGGGTGTGGCAGCTGTAATTGTAAGAGTTTGATGGGATGTGTTTGTTGGTTTGCATAGTGTTGTGCACCACGTCCTTGGGGTTGTGTGAGGGAGAGAGCTCCCCCTGCAGTCTGGAGGTCATAGGACAGGCCCTGTTGTTGTTTTGTGGTAGGCCCCCCCCCTCCACCTCGCTCTCCCTCCCTCCTTTACTGTAACCTAACTGAGTGTAATTGACAGAGAGGAAAAGCTTATGAATGATGGAAATAATGATTTAATCAGCCAGCGTAAGGGCCGGTGGTATCTTTGAACCTGCATAAATATTCTATGCCTCTCCTTATCATCCCAGAATCCTCTGCTCCCTGTGGCTGTGCAGGAGTCCGGCTCTGTTTTTGCAAGCTTGTATCATTACACTCGCTTTAAATGTTAATGACCTGGTGTACTCATATTCTCTTAAAACCGCACTGGACGATTAAACTATAATACTGGGCAGAGGCTTAAGTCTGGTTTGTGTTTCTCTAACCCATTATGCGTATGTATTTATTATACAGTAACTTTTTATTAATACATTATTAACACCTAATTAGTTTTGCGAGCTTTTGCATTCCCATATGGGTTCCTGCAGCACAGGGATGAGATCTTTATGAGCAGGACCTGTGGAGGAAACCGGCGGAAATGGGATGTAAGATCAGTAAATCCCTGTCAGCAGTGCTCTTTCAGCGCTGGTTTGGCGGCTGAGCCTCTGACGTTACTGTCCGTTTCTGCGGGGGGGGGGGTGGGAGTGCGGGGTACAGTTCCACCTCCTCTCTGTTCTGCTGTCGGGGGGGGGGGGGGTGTCAGTCATGATGACCAGTGACCTGAGGGGTAAATCCCAGCCCACCACTCTGAAATGCTGTGTGTGGGGGGGGGGTTGTTTGAAGTGATATTGAGGGATCCTGGGTTAAATGTGTGTGTGTGTGTGTGTGTGTGTGTGTTGGATGATAAATGAAGGTGCGGGACACAATGCTCCTGGCCTCAACTTACCATTATTTATAATTTATTACACTGCATACCTGCCTGCCTAACCTCCTTATTTAACAGTTATTACGCATCCTGAATTTTCTCCTTAAGTATCAATTATTACACATACCTGATTAACCTCCTTTTTCATGAGTTATTACACATCATGAGTTATCTCCTTATTCATGAGTTATTATATATCCAGGCTTTCTTCCTTGTGCACCAGTTATTACACATGCCTGACCAACTCTTTATTCATCAGTTATTACACAGCCTGTCTTTCCTTCCATCCTGTTATTTTATGTCCTGACTGAACATGGTTGTGAACTAGAAAGCAACTCAGCCATGTGAAATGTCTTTTGGAAGCTACACTGTTTGGGTGGCTGTGGATGAGTTGATTTCTGATGGAAGATGATTGTATTGTGAGAAAGGCTGTAATTACCTGCTTATTGATGTTGCTGTTAATGTGCTGAGTGCCAAGCCGGTGCTTAATCTCACAATGCCTGTAATGGCACAAAATCATTTACAGCATCCTTCCACTCTCTTCTCATCCATTTTTCTCTCTCTCTTCCCCCCACCTCTCTCTCTCTTCCCTCCACCTCTCTCTCTCTTTCTCTCTCTCTGCTCCCCCCTCTGAGTTTTTGCATTCATCTTTCCATCCTCCTACAGCTCTGCTTTGTAAGGTGTGATCCGATTGACCCTTGTTTGTGTGTGTACGGGTGTATACAGTATATGTAGATGTGTGTACACGAGTGTATGTGTCCGTGTCTGTGTATGTGTGTGCGTGTGAAAGAAATAGCCAATCAGCCATAGATTTACCTGAGTATTCTGATTACCTGTTTGTTAACTCAGCCTGAACAGGAAAACACACAGTCCAGCCTGGTAATGACCTGGTCTGATGGTTCTGCTTGGGGGAGGGGCCAGGTATCTGAGTCAGTCATGTGACCCCAGAGCCATCTCCCCATACACTGTACGATATGCATTATACTTTATACATTATGCCATGAATTCTGTACATTTTCCCAATACACTGTACATTGTACAGTATACACTTTTTACACTACATGCATGCATGAAATGTGAAACACCGTAAATGTTTTTTGCCGTGTGATCATTGTGGAAAAATGGGCATTTCAGGCTTATCAAAATTCTGTGCAGGCCTGTATCCACAGTGTCAGCATAAATCCCACAGTAATGTCTGCCAGTAATATCTGCTCTTACTGTAGGATCATATTTGCACGCATACATATACATCCATGATACACACAATGTTTTATAAATAGTGCAAGAGAATCTTTGGCCCATTTAAAAATGATTCTGGGCCCCAGGAAGGGGATGTTATGTATTATTCATGTAACGTTATATATACACAATACCTTATACAGTAATCTGTGTATTGTGCAGAATTGTATGCATGTCCGGGCTGTTTCTATAATAATCCCTGACTTTTATAAAATGCTGAAAGATTGTTTTTTTATACAGTACTCCCAGATGAGTACTGTGTAAAAGGATGTGTGTGAATTCACCCGCTCTCTGGGTTCATTTTAAATTCATATTTTAAACTGCGGATGTCGTGGACAGGGGAATAAACAACGCCTGGCATCCCCTTGGAAACTCACATTGTGCCACCCTCAGTTCTGCATTGTGATTGGTTAGTAAAAGCATCTCTTGATTTTAAATGGCTGGAGAGGCTCTATATAAAGCTGTGAAAGAGTTCTCCCCGCGCAGATCCTCTAACACCTCCACAGGATATAAATATTTGCACTAATGTGAACAGCGTGCGTAAAACAAGCGGAAGAGATCGTTATGCCCGTGTGCCGCGGGGCGCTGCTCTGCGCTGCTCTGCGCTGCTCTGTGCTGGCAGTCGTAAAAAACCAGCTGCTGCTGCATTCCTGAAGCACTGCTTTGAAACCAGCCCCTTTTTGCTTGCTGAAGTGCTGGACCTGGAGCTGATTTCAGAGCTGATTGTGTTGAGATCTCCTGATATGAGCCACCCCTCCTAATATGAGCCACACCTCCTAATATAAGCCCCGCCTCCTAATATGAGCCACACCTCCTAATATAAGCCCCGCCTCCTAATATGAGCCACACCTCTTAATATGAGCCCAGCCTCCTGATGAGCCCTGTCTCCTGATATGAGCCACACCCCCTCTAATATGAGCAACACCCCCTAATATGAGCCTCGCCTCCTGATTTGAGCCCAGCCTCCTGATAGGAGCTCCACCTACTGATATGAGCCCCGCCTCCTGAATTGAGCCCAGCCTCCTGATATGAGCCCTGCCTCTTATTTACTTGCAACACTGGTGCAGTTGGAAAACACACCTGCAGACATGTTCTTTTTCTTTTGGTAGAGCTGAGTTCACACAGACACGAGACCAGCAATATGACACGACTGACGAGATTGAGATTGAGAGTGACTCTTTAGCCCACTCTGTAGAGACTGAGTGACTCTGTTTGTGTGCCCATGTCTGAGCATGAGTGAGTGTGCATTAGTGTGCGAGTGTGTATGTGGAGTCTGTATGTGTGTGAGTGTGTATCTGCATGTCTGTCTGTATGTAAGTGTGTGTCTGTGTTTGTGTGTGTGTGTGTGTTTGTATGTAATGTGTGTGTGTGTGTGTGTGTGTGAATATGTGTGTGCAGTGTGTGCACTGTGGGTGTGTCTATGTGCTGTGTGTGAGAGACTATTATTGTTCTCCTGTGATTCAAATGACTGTGTACGTCTGGAACATCTGTCCTGTCAGCAGCCTGAATGAATGAATGAACACCCCTGCTGGTGTGTGTGGTTCTGCTGCAGGGATTACTCTCCTCCCCTGCTCTGTGCTTCTACGCCTCGATGTCTGAGCACAGTGCCGAGATGCCGTTTAGTCCTGAACACGGAATATGTGTTACAACATCATTCCTCTCCACACGCCGCAGGGTGTATGTTACCGATGTGTTATCTTAGATGCAGGATCAAAAAAATCAAAAAGGTTAATATGTATTTGAATGAATAATCTCTCTCATCCTTTCCTCTCCACTTCTCCCCTGTGTTACAGGTTGCTGATGGGTGGCAGGGCGAGAGACCTCCCAAAACTCTTTGGTCCATTTGCCAGGCGCAGCTGTGTGGTCTCTCTCTATGTGAGTACGCTAAAGCTGTGTGGTCTCTCTCTATGTGAGTACGCTAAAGCTGTGTGGTGTTTCTCTATCTGAGTATGCTAAAGCTATGTGGTATCTCCATGTAACTACACTCAAGAGCTGACCCACCTCACATTAATACTGTAAATCCCATATTTATTTCTCATCGGTTTAACAGCCTTACATCTAGTGCTGCATCTAACACTGTGTCCTCAAATTCAGCTGCTGCCTATGCACTAAATCCTCATGCACATGCCCCTCTTGCACCTATCATGGCTCTTAGTGTTATGTTGTATGTTTATGTACTGAGCGCTGTTGTTGGCTGTAATTCTGATCACTTGGCATTGTCTCTGCTCTTTGCCTAAATTATTACGTGTATACCTTTGTAATCTGAGCCGGCTGTGGTGTTTTGTTGGCCCTAAATGAGAATGTCGCTGGGGCCCCCAAGTGCTCCAACATAAATCACTAAATCACATTTAAAAAACTTGAATTGTGTGCCCCAAGGATGGTTGTGGCCTTCAATGCCTGAATAGAGTGTTAATGCGAGCAGCTAGCTCTGTTTGTAAGTCACTCTGGATAACAGTGTTTTCTAAATGCCGAAATGCTCATTTCAAAACCTCAGTCAAACCTCCCACTCCCAAGACCAGCCAGGGCTACATTTGGAACTGGAGAGTGTCTATGTGCTGGCTATTGCCCTGTGCTGTGTGCTGCTGTGTGCTTTTCTACAACACCTTAGAGACCGACTCTCCACAGTGTGTAAACCTGTCATCCAGTTAATCGCACCGACGCGGTATGACTGCATCCGTGGGAGGAGCCAAACGCCTCGCTAACCTCTGGAATCACCCAGGAGGCCCATGATCATTTGCTGTAACACAAATAAAAATGTCAGACTGTGTTGTGAAAGGTTATTTAAATACCCCCTGAAGCATTAGGGGATGCCATATTTACACCGCATGCTCATGAGATTGTATTGTGCGTGTGTGTGTGTGCGTGTGTGTGTGTTTGTAGTTTCTCTGTGTGTATATGTGTGTGTGTGTATACAGTGTGAAGGACATTACTGTATATGTATTTTATTTGGATGTTTGTGACATGAAAGGCATACCTAGCTTAAGCACTGTTTTCATGTGCAGGTATGTGCTGGTATGTGTTGGGCTGTTGTAATCAGATTAGCGTGTTTATCTTCTTGGCAGTGGTCAGATCTCCTGTGGCTGGAGTGGCACTCTGATAAAGGGAATCTTTCCCCTCCAAAAATGTCTCTGCTTTTAATCCCAACTGATCACATTCTGGAAGTCTCTAGTGTTTGAGTATGTTTGCTCTCCGTGATGAAGTGAACTGTAGTGAACCTGCAGTGTTTTTTCTCCCCTGCAGGTGGCAGTCATCATGTCCTTCCGTATCTGGGTGATGGGCGGCTCCATGCCCCTTTTCTCTGAGCAAGACAATCCAGCCTCCTTCTGCCCTCACCTTCTCACCAGGTAACCCTGAGACAGCAGTCACTGCTCACCACTAACAAGGCTCAAGTCCTTCAGCTAGTGCTGCTAGCACTGCTAATGTTGCTAACACTGATAATGTTCCACTAATGCTGGTAATGGAATTCATTCTAATTGCTATGTGAACACTGGTAATGCTATTAGTGGTGCTAATGCCACAAACACCGTTGATGCTGCTAACATACTAGGACTGCTAATGGCTCTAGTGTACAACTTGGCTAATGTCACTAACTGCGCTATTGCTTCTAAAGATAATGCTGTACAATCGTGTAGAACTTCCAGGACTACAGGGACCAGGAAATAGGGAACTTTGCATCTCAAAATCCCACAGCCACTCAAGGTAGAAGCCATCGCCATGAAGGGAAGTGCCGCAGTGCTATAGAACACTGATAGTGCACTGATATACAGAGTGCTTGTGTGGTCCGATCCTAGATTACTGCCATGTTACTCTTGAGCTATAGAGTTTGTTATTCGTAGCCCATAAACTGCTGTCGTAAACCTTGTGCAGGTAAGAACTAATAATTAAATGAATCATGTAGTGATGATATTTCAGTATCATAACTCGCTAAGGTCTTTAATAGGCTTACTGTACTGTGGATTCACTGCTACACCCCGGCTGTCAGTTAGGCACTTAATACCATGTGTTGGCCAATGATATTTCTGTATAAATCATTGAAGTGTCTGTCACGTATTTATGATATCCCTCTGCAAATCAATACTTAATCCTGCCCTGCGTTTGGCGTGCTTATGGACTCACAGCCCATCCTGTGTCAGACATTCTGTGGTATCTGTGGAGAATCAAAGCGACTTCTGTCTGTGTGCTGTGTGTATCTGAAATGCATGTCTGTATCAGGGCGTCCAAATTCTGGTGCTGGAGAGCTGCACAGTTCTGCTTCATATCTTTGGTACTCGTTGGTATTTGATTCATTTATTTAAAAGTAAAAAAAAAATGTAGTCAATTTTTTTTAAAGCTTATTTGATGAACTGTAGCAATTAAGTTTATGCTTTTTTTGGTTGTACGTGCATGCTGTTTTGTACTGATAGATAAGTCAAAACATTTATTCCGATTCTGAATGCTTTAAGGCTTTACAACAAGCACCCATATGTGATGAGAAGGTTATGTTGGTGGTAGCAGAGTTGATATTGATGTTGTTTTTAATTACTGAATTACGGATGAACTTATTTCCCTGAGGACTGGAGGAAGTATGTATCAGTGTTTGAAGAGTTTGAAGAGGAAATTTTCAGCGCGGAGTTGTGTGCCCCCTCCCCCCCCCCTCCTTCTCACAGTTTTGGGCTTTGGTTAACACCAGTGGATCTGTGGTGTTAATAGCCTAACAAGAACGTGTCAAATTTCCAATGCAATCAAAAGTGAGACAAATGCCCAGTGCTTCTGTTAGGCCAGCTTTGATTTTCTCACTCCTTAATGTTGTGCCTAAACTCTGAGGAATCCTCTTCATTCTCACATTCAGCAGGATGAAGTCTTGAATTTTAATGACATGAGTTAAATTTTACTACATTTTAGTCCTGAATTCATTGGAATGAAATGGAATTGACCCCTGCCTTGCTAATTAAAATGGTACAGTCCCTCCCCTAATTGTTGTTAAATGGTACAGTTCTTCCACTGATTGTTGTAAAATGGCACAGTCCCTTCCCCATTTGTATTAAACTGCTACATTCCTTCTCCTGATTGTGGCAAATGGTACAGTCCCTCCCCCGATTGTGTTAATAGTGTGCGGTCCCTCCTCCGATTGTATTAAAATGATACAGTCCCTCCCCTGATTGCATTAAAATGGTACAGTCCCTCCCTCTGATTGATTTGATTGGTTGATTGATTGATGCTCCCTGTGCTCTCCCCCAGGTTCCTCACCTACTTGTATCTGTTGGCCTTTAACGCTGGCCTGCTGCTGGCCCCCATCACGCTGTGCTATGACTGGCAGGTGGGCAGCATCCCACTGGTGGAGTCCCTGTGGGATGTGCGCAACATCGCCACCCTGCTGCTGGGGGTGGTAATGATCTGCTTGTGCCTATACTGCCTGACAAATCTGCAGGTGAATGAGTTCTTCTGACTGTACATTACATTACATTCACTGATTTTGGAGATCAGCTTGCAATGAGGGAGTCAGTGCATATATTATAGTTATAGTGTCAGACCTGGTGAACCACATTGCCTGACCAGTGAATGTAGGTGCAACGGCAAAGAATTAATGTACGTTAACTTATGCAACCAAGAACCACAGTACAAAACATAGATTCATATATCTATGTATTCCTATATCTGAGCTAACATCCATGTAAAATCATAAAGCATGCAATACAACTCCTAAAGCGATTAGATAAACGTATTAATGGTTCTGCTGTAACCGTGTTCCAAGTTCTGTGTTCTGGGTTTTGCTGTAGCTGTGTTCCAGGGTCTGTGTTCTGGGTTCTGCTGTAGCTATGTTGCAGGTTCTGTGTTCTCTGAGTTCTGCTATGGCTGTGTGTGATGGTTGATTTAACCTGCCTGGAAGCCTGTGGTAGTAACGAACAGTCAAACCAGCCGCTAATGAGACGGAGGTGTGAATTCACTCCTACAGGAGTGTGATCATATATTGACTGACTGAATAATTTATGGCACACTGACCCATTACACCATGGGGAGTATAAACTGAAACCATGAAGACAATGCAGAATATGAACATGTTTTTCTTGTGCTCTGCATGGTTCAGGAATGAGACTGACATTACTAGCAATTATAGATATTAAATATAGGTTCATATTTCATGTTTACTTAATTGTTCAGAAGCCTTAATTTTATAACCCAGTTATATAGTTATATTAATAATATTTTTTCGCTTTCCATTGTCTTTCAGTCAGCAAGCTTTGTAGGGCTTTGCATGTTAGCTACAGCGAATCAGGACTACAGAACTGTGTGTGTGAGTGTGTGTGTGTGCGCGCGCGTGCTTTCATGCGTATGTGCATACGTGTGTGTGTGTGTTTCACTTTGAGCTGCTGCTGATCTCATTAAAATATTATCAAACACTTAATTTAGAAAGGAGTGATTTGTTGGGTTGGCAGCTGTAACCCTTGACCCCAGTGAAATTATTATTTTCCCATTTACTTTCTAGGCCTGTATTAAAGAATAAGAGATATTGCAGTACACTTTACCTTGTTTAAAATTGACAGTGTACGGAGTGTGCTCAGAAAATTTATATTTTATGGACTGCATATGTAAGGTATGCGTACAGCGAATGTACAATTGGTGTACGGTGTGTGTACAGTGTGCGTACTTCGTGTATAGCATGTTTACAGTATGTGCGGAGAGAGTATACAGTATACAATGATATGCACCCTTGAAGGGTTCACCAGCAAACAGAGGTCAGTTGTAATAAACAAGGTTACAAACTGGAATAATCATTTGAATTGCTGTTTGGAGTGCATCTCTACCCGACGGAGCTTTCCGCCAAATAGATGTGACCTTTGGTTTCTATGTTTGGACACAGCCTTCGAGAGGAGCACAGCTCCACTAGCAGTGCTCTGAAAACCAAAGGACAGCGATGACCTTTAACGTCATCATCATTTCCCAAATGACAGGCCTCACTCTGTCTTGGCATTTATTTAGTGAAGAGCCCCTGTCTGGTGTCATGGGGGTTTGCCCCCCCCCCCCCCAAACTCAGATTAAGTGGGGTGCTCCAACCAACAGGAGTGATGAGAAGCGATTGAGTTCATTTTTTTCACACCTTGGCATGCCATATGCTGCAGTTATTGAGCCAGGGAATGAAGCGGCAGATAGATTCATTTAGGGAATTAAGCTGTGAATGCTATAAATACATATGGTAAGACAATGTGACTAATTAAAAAAGAAATGGCCCAGATATTGACTTCATGTAATATTAATTAATTATGTTTTTCCTGCTAAAGTCTTAGTGACATGAACTTTGCCAGCTTAGTCGTTAAGCTCATTAATTGTGGCTTTTCAGAGTAATTAAGAATTTGGTGAATGTGGAAGGTGCGATTGTGCATCTGTGTGTGTGGGAGAGTGTGTGTGTGTGTATTTGTGTGCGTGTGTGCATGTGCGTGTGTCTGTGAGAGAGCGTGTGTATGTGTGCTTGTGCGTGTTTGTGTGAGTGTGTATGTGTGTGTGTGTGTGTGTGCGTGTGTGTGTGTATATCAATGATGTTCTCTCTCCTCTCTCCCAGGGCTCACAGAAGCGGGAGGTGTTGGTTGGGCTGCTGTTCCTGGTGTTTCCCTTCATCCCAGCCAGCAACCTGTTCTTCCGCGTGGGCTTTGTGGTGGCTGAGCGAATCCTGTACATGCCCAGGTTAGTGTGTGTGTGTGTGTGTGTTTGTATGCGCGTGTGTGTGTGCGTGTGTGTGTGTGTGCTTGCGTGTGCATATATCCTCGGCACACCCAGGTGACTGTGTTTGGGCCATACCTGCTGTATCAGGGTGTTATTGTATTCCACTCACCTGTTGTTTAGCAGGTTTGCTTCTCGCTGGTTGTGATTGACAAGCTCAGCTGTATAAGCAGTGAAATATGTCTGTCACTGTGGAAAAATGATTATTCATGAGTTTGAGATCAGAGCTCTGTGCTTTGGAGGAGAAGAGGTTTGAATCAGACTTTGTTATGCTGATGCAACTTTGTTAGCCTGAGGTGCATTAACTTACAGTTCTAGAGCTCATGTTCTCTTTAAATGCCTGTTTCCCTCCTTTAAACACAACTGGATTTTCTTCCCAGTTTGAGGCAATGAGATTACTCTACATGCATATTCATAACCCCATCCCCCAATGCACATACACACATGCACACACACACACACACACACACACGCTCGCTCACATACACGCTTGCTCACACACATACTCGCTCAGACACTCAAATGTCCTCTCACACACGTGCACATGTACTCACTCACACACGTTCACTCACACAGACGCTCACACACACGTGGACACATGCACATGCACACACAAGCACACACACACACATGCATGCACATCTGAAAGGCATTATCCCTGGTGAGCCTCTGGTTTATGCAGCATGTTAACCAGTGCTTTTCAGTGATTTTTTCCTCTCTTTCTCAAGCCCTCTTTCATTCTGTTTAATTAGTTTTCCTCCCTCTCTCTCTCATTTTCTAAAAATTAAATTTCTGTTCAGGTCTCTCTCTGCCTCTCTCTCTCTCTCTCTACGTATTAATGACCTGCAGTGTAAATGACAGGCCGAGTCGCAAAAGAATTTGTTTCCTTATTATTTGCAGGTGAGAAACGCGGGTTGGGCAGCCTCATTAAAGATAAACACATACAAAACACGCCAAGAATAAATCCCACAGTGCAGTGCCCTGTGGAACCTCAGTCATTGTGCCAGTGGGAAGCCATTTACTGATGCACTCCATTGCCCCTCTGTGAATTATGCTTTTTTTCTGCCCTTTACCCATAATGCACATCATGAATGCATGCCTATTAGCCTTTAGAAATGGGATTTAGAGAAAGCTTGCGTTGCGTTAAGTTGTCCTTTGTAATGTGTCACGGACCGATGACCATCTCTGCTTTCTGGAATGAGCCCTCTGTGCATGTGTCAGAAACAGAGAGGACGCTGGGAGACACTGAAGGTGATGCGGTCACAATAATATACTGTTTACTTTATCACCTGCTGAGTGGTGTTAGAAGAGCAGTCAGCTGGGAAATTGGAGGGAGGTATTTGAAGGTCCTGAGAGAGAGAGAGTGAGAGAGAGAGAAAGAGGGAGGGTGAGGTAAGACTGACGAATGCAAAACCCTATTGAGAATTAATTTCGCTCTGTAGCTCCCAGTATCGTATTCAAACATAAGAATACATAATGAGGAGAACAGGCTATTCAGCCCTTCTAGACTGTTACTAAGTGAACGGCCAGACAGACAATAACTTCAGTGAAGACGGAGGTACTTCCTGTTATTCCGCGGAAGACAGAGATTAGAGCATCTCCTGTCCACACATCGCTGAGAAGCATCTCATGCTCTGTGTGACACTGTTCTGATCGATAGCTCATAGCTCACAAGTTCAGCATTTATGGACCATTCCGGAGTTTCACCTCCAGGCCACGCGTAGAGGCTCAAGGGTGACACTTGCCCTGTGCCATCTGGCAGCCGACCTCTCCAAAGCCAAAACATCAGAACTGAAGCCCAGCCTGCTGACACAGACCCAGCGTGCTCAGTGCTCTGTGTCTCTGGGAAGGCAGGGCAGTATTTTCAGAGCATGTTGTTTTTTTTACATTGCCTGCTGGAACTCTCCGGACATGTCACTGTGACCTCATTCCAGTGGAAGCAGACAGTTGCCCCCGGCAATATGACCACATGAACCCCCGGGCCACTCTATATGCCACTGCTCAGAACAGTTGCAGGGTGATGATCTCTTTCTGTTCTCTCTATCTCCCCATTGCTCTCTCCTTATCTCTATCACTACATAAGTCTCCTCTTTAGCTCTTTCTTGCTTTTTCCCTCTCTCTCAATTTAGTGGTGCTTTATTGGCTGGACAACCGAGGTAATATTGTCAAAGGATATATTATTTCTTTCCCTTTCCCCCCTCTCTCCATTCCCCCCACCCCTCTCTGTCTCTGTGGGTCATTACGGTGTATAGCACATAATACTGTAAACAGCAGGGCAGTTGCAGACTCGTTCTGTTCACCTTCTCAGCAGTCAGACATTAAAGCTTTAAAGCTTTAACCGACAATGTTCTGTGCGAGTCTGTTCTTATCACGTTCATTAGCCTCATCCTTTTTTCGTTTTTTTTCCCCCTCCTCTCCTCTGAATGCTGAGGGATCTGCATGGCAAGCTGCAGGGTTTCCTCGAGTTTGTGTGAGGGCAGGTTTTCAGCCGAGCGACCTTCTGCTTTTCTCTTTAACTCGAGAAACTTAGTTTGCTTCTGCGCCGCGTTTACGCGTTCGGCATATCTGGACATTTTTGAACTCGCGGAGCTCGATGAGCGTATCTTCTTTTTACTGACTCCAGCGCTTTTTTTTTGTTGTTGCATTTTTGCTGTTAAAACAGTTTTTCCGACTGAAGTGTGTAAAAACCTCAAAGGGATGCAGAACGTAAGGAGATTTGGGAAGGGACTCATAGGATGACGCAGGCCTTTAATCCTGCGTTTTACTTATCTTATTCTCCATTGTTGTTTTTAATGACTTAACTTATTATGTATTTTTCCCACGTTGTTAGAGTTTATTGCAGTTGGCGTTGCCTTACCTTCTCCCCCAGTTAGCTTGCCTTGCTGTTAGAACACCTGACCTCATCTGGCTTTTTCCCCGTATGATACAAAAACATACATAATGCATCATAACTATATCTGCTTAAATCCTATAGCCAGCTTATAACAACTGGTTTATGACGGGTGTGTGAAATATGATGCTTTGTCACCGGTGTCATAAAAATGCTCAAAATCATGTTTCATAACGTCACCTTATGTCTATTGTAATAAGCTGGTCATAAGATTCCTCTACGCTAAGGAGGTGTATATCCATTATGTAGAGGTCATAAAAGCTCCACTAATGTGTCACAAACCCTATATTAATGTGTTCTTGTATGTATACCACTTGTTATTACACATTAATACACATTAATACCCTATGGAGACATTACATGTTACATTAGCACAATAGCAATGTTACATTATGCAACAGTACATTAGTGTACATTAGCAAGATATTACATTACATTGCGTGGTACATAAGGGCATATTTAGTGACCTTTTCATAGATGGGTCCTGCTGTAGTACCATGCCCCAGGAATGGGGGCTGAACTGATATAATCAGATAGCTCATTAATTCAGATAATTTAGGACTGCTACATCATCACTCTGCCCTCCAGTAATATGGCGGAGTGAACATCTGATACTCTACTTGAACAAACCCTACTACTCTACATGAGTGAATTCTTGAAAAAATATTGTGGTTGTACCTGAGAAAATCCGTCTGCACCTATCAGAGCATGTTATTTGCCTGCTGAATGAGCAGGTAACAGGTGAGATCGGGGGGAAATTGAATTGCTGTCAGGCATCTGTGCTTGTTTGATGTTTATTTCAGTGTTTCTGGGTTAACAGACAGACTGCACACGCTACAGGAAGAGTAACGATGGCAACCAAATGAAGTGGTCTAATGACAGATTCATGATCAGCAGCAAAGCTGAATGATGTGACGTCGTTTGCATTTGTAGTGAACGTGGTGTGTTGACCCTTAAGGTCCAGTCACCATTAGGAGGCCATTCTGCGCATGATTAGTCTTTACTGCGAGGGAGGTGGTAAACAGGGGTTCTGAGCCATGGGTTCTGATTGGCCGTGAGAGCTGACAATGGAGTAGCTCACTGAGTGCTGGTAGCCAGGCCTGTTAGCAACAGTGCTAACGTGCAGTTTGGGAAATAAATCTGCAGCTTTTCAACTGACTGCCTCTTCCATTTTTTTCTCACTCTGTCTAAGTCTCTCTCTGTTTCTCTCTCTGCCTCTCTCTCTCTCTCTCTCTCTCTCTCTCTCTCTCTCTCAGTATGGGGTACTGTATCCTGGTGGTGCAGGGGATGAACAGGCTGTGTTCGTTGATTGGTCGGTGGGGCTCCACGGCCCTCACTGTCTCCATGCTGCTGCTCCTGCTGCTCTTCTCCTGGAAGACAGTCCAGCAGAATGAGGTGTGGCTCTCCCGTGAGGCACTGTTCAGGTGAGGGCGAGCGTGTGTGCAAGCAAGTTTGCATTAATTGATTAATTGTGTGTGTGTGTGTGTGTGTGTGAATGTGTATGTGAGTGCAAGTGACTGTGTATGCGAATGTGTGTGTGCATGTAGCCTTACCTCTCATGAATATCTCTCTCTGTCTCTCTCTCCGTCTCTCTCTCTCTCTCTGTAGATCTGGCATCCAGACCCTGCCTCACAATGCCAAGGTTCACTACAACTATGCCAACTTCCTGAAAGACCAGGGCCGCAATGCCGAAGCCATCCACCACTACAAGACCGCACTGCGGTGAGGGCTCAATATGGCCAATGCTGCCCCTCCATACAGTCACCAATGTTCACTTACACTTACGCTCACTGTAAATGTCCACAGACATATTCACATGCAACTACAACATACATATTCAGCCCAGAACCTCAGATTCAGCACAAAATCTCATATTGTGCACAGAAATGCTAATTTATGGAAAACGTGAATGCTAATTTTCTGTCCCTCAGGACATGTACTGACCCCTGTCCTCCCAACTGTGCGGTTCTCTCTGGAAGTTTGCATCTCTCCTCTATCTCTATCTCTCTCCCTCTCCCCCCGTCTCTCTCTCTCTCCTACAGGCTGTACCCACAGCATGCTAGTGCCATGAATAATCTGGGCACTCTAACGCACCACGCAGAGGAGGCAGAGGAGCACTACAGGAGGGCTCTGGAGACTAACCCCCAGCACAACAGAGCCCTGTTCAATCTGGGCAACCTGCTAAAGTAAGTAACCACACACGCGCATACACATGCATGCGCACACACATGCCCGCACGCACACACACACACGCGCACACACACACGGCCTGACAGATCAGTAGATAAAAGGACATCAGTGAAAAGAGACAGAGTGTCTGATCTCAGGAACAGCCTGACTCTAGTCCCCTCTTAGAGGACTGTGTATCCCTGGAGATGAGTGAACATTTTAAATCACAGCATACTTACTTTCTCACCTTCAAAAAGCAGCAATGTGTGCTTGTGTGCACGTGTATTTATGGAGCTTCTCTAAAGCCCTGCCCTGTGGTATTTTAGGTCTCAGGGGAAGGAGGAAGAGGCGGAGCGACTGCTGAGAGACTCCATTCTTTTTGGCCGACACTTTGCTGATGCGTACTCCAGCCTGGCTTCCCTTTTTGCTGAGCAGGTAAGGCCCCACCTCGATAATAGCAACCTCAAGGGCCTTTATTAATGGGGGGTTCTTTACTCAGGCTCTGAGTGCTGATCTAGGGCCAGGTTTCCTTTGTCCACAACATAATATTATGCATTATGGCCTCGTGGTCATGGCTGATCCTAGATCAGTGCAGTATTCATAAAGCGCAATAGTGCTTTCGAATTCAGTTTGCGAATATTTGCCCCAGTTATTTCTGTATCCTACAGAAGCGGTTTGCTGAAGCCAATGACATCTACCTGCAGGGTATTGAGAACTGCCCAGACAGTTCCGATCTGCACAATAATTATGGAGTGTTTCTGGTGGACACAGGTGAGTGAGTCCAATATCCCCGTCACACGCACAGGGAGTCACTGATATTAACACAAGCTGTGCATAGACAGTGTGCATGTGCATTCTGATACACTAACGCTGAGTGTGCGTGTGCATGCAGATGCACTGATGGTATGTGTGTGTGTGTGTGTAAATGGTAAATGGACTGCATTTATATAGTGCTATTATCCAAAGCGCTTTACAATTCATGCCTCTCACACACTCACACACACCAACGGTGAAAGGCTACCATGCATGGTACCAGTCAGCTCGTTGGGAGCAATTAGGGGTTAGGTGTCTTGCTCAGGGACACTTCGACACACCCAGGGCGGGGGATCGAACCTCTGACTGCCAGACAACCGCTCTTACCTCCTGAGCTATGTCGCCCCTCGTGTGTGTGTGTAGGTGCTAATTGTTGGTGTGACTCTGGGCTCCTGCTCTGTCCACCCAGGTGACAGTGAGAGGGCGGCTGTGCACTACCAGAATGCCGTGCGTCTCAAACCCACACACTACGTTGCCATGGTGAATCTGGGTCGCCTGCTGCGCTCCTCCACTGAGAACAAGGAGGCGGAGTCCTGGTACAAGAGGTGACCAGGACCGTGACATCACACCATCTCAGCGTGTGTTTGTGTGTGCATGTGTGAGTGAGAGAGTGTGTGCATGTGTACTCAACTGGTACCTGCTTAACCCATTTTATTTGCTTTGATGGATCCCTTATAGAATTTCTGTTACATTCCATTCTACCACTACTTTACAGCAGGCTGGTCAGTGGAGAATGGGTTCCCCCTCTATAGCTGGGTTGCCTCCTGACATCTGGGGGTTTGAGCCTGGTGTTTGCTCTGTTTGCTCTTTTTGCTCTTTTTCTTGCCTTGCTACTCTGTGAAGTGTCTTTGTGACAGTTCTCTGTAAAAAAATAAATAAAAAAAAACACTATACAAATAAAATTTAATTGAATTGAATGTGTAAGGAGTAAATGAGGGTGTGTGTGGGCATGAGTGTGTTATATATAAAGAAGTGGCCTAATGTGACCTCTGACCCCTGTCCCTGGTTGTGCCTCCAGGGCGCTGCAGGTGGTGCGGAAGGTGGAGATCCTGACCCCGCTGGGGGCGCTGTATTACAACACGGGCCGCTACGAGGAGGCCCTGCAGGTGTACCGCGAGGCAGCTGCCCTGCAGCCTGACAGCGCCAACATCTGGCTGGCCCTGGTAGTGCAGAATATATCCCTGAGCACATCCCAGTATCCACAACCCGGAGCACAGAACCAGGAACTCAGAGTATAGAATTTAGAGACTAGAACGCAGGACACAGAACACAGAACTCTGTAGTCAGCCTAGAACTCTTTAACCAAATCTACCTCATACTGTCAAACATCTATTTCTCATATTGTTCTTTGCCATTGTTCAGAAAAACGTGCCAGAATTCCATCGGACTGGAATATAACAATGATGTAATTTACAGTATGACTGCAGTTGGATCCCTCTGGTTTACTGTGGTTCTGTGCTCCTCTGTGTGAATGCGTTTGATCTGGTTTCCTTTGGTTCTTTTCTTCTCTGTGTGAACGCGTTTGATCTGGTTTCCTTTGGTTCTTTTCTTCTCTGTGTGAATGCGTTTGATCTGGTTTACTGTGGTCCTGTGCTCCTCTGTGTGAATGCGTTCGATCTGGATTACAGTGTTTCTGTTTTCACACACAGGCCCAAGTCCTCGCCATGGCAGGTCGAACCAAAGAAGCGGAGAAAATGACGTTCGGGATCCTGTCGAAAAACGCAGGCTGCATTGAGTGCCACCGCCTCCTGTCTGCCATTTACAGCAAAAGAGGGAATCATAATGAGGTATGCAAATGAGGGAGTCACAACGAGGTATGCAAATTAGGGTGTCGTAATGAGGGATTTGGAAAGAGAAATGCGAATAATGGAAGCATAACAAGGTGTGGAAATCATAAAGTGAACTAGTTAAGCTAACAAGGGAATCCTGAGGTATAGAACAGCTCACAGTGTGTGTGTGTGTGTGTGTGCATGCGTGCCTCTGCGCATGTGCGTGTGTATTTGTATGTGTGTGTGTGTGTGCATGTGTGTGTGTGTATGTGCTTGTGTATGTGTGTGTGTGTCTGTGTGTATGGTGTGTGTGTGCGCATGTTTATGTGTGTATGTGTATGTGTGTGTGTGTGTGTGTATGTGTGTATGGTGTGTGTGTGTGCATGTCTATGTGTGTATGTGTATGTGTGTGTGTGTGTGTATTTGTATGTGTGTATGTGTGTGTATGTGTATGTGTGTGTGTGTGTGTGTGTGTGTGTTCAGGCTCTGCAGGCTCTAGAGAAAGCTCTGCAGCTGACCCCCAGTGATGAGGCAGTCCTGGCTGAGCTGCACTTCTCCAAAGGAAACCAGCTGAGAGAGATGAACCTGCTGGACCATGCTTTCCAGGTAGAGCATCTGTTCCTCTCACCCTCCAGTCCTCTCTCTCTTTCTCTCTCTATCTCTCTTTATTTCTTTCCTTCTCATTCCCTCTCTGTCTCTTTCTCAGATTTAAATTTAAATAGGCTTTATTTATGGAAACACAAAGCTAATATTGCAAAACTAGTCCTTTCCATGAGCACCAGCCTGCCCAAAATCAATTATTTCTCAGTGGGCTATAAGCCTACATAATATTCTATATGTTACATAAAAAACACAAAAATTAAGAGACTGCTTGTTTTTGGATGTAACAAAAACCTGAAAGGGCAAAGTTCAACAGGCCACCTGTGTCCCAAGAAGGTCAGTTTGGGTAATTGGAAAAGAAAAACCCTGTGTAATCAAAACATTGGCTCCATCTATTGGTACAGAGCATTACTGCACTGAGGATTGCATTAGTACCATGGCCCAAAACATAATAATTGACCACAGTGTAATAAAGCTAAAATGTAATAAAGCTCATAACCTAATAAAAATCCAACAACGTAATAAAATCTTCAACCTGTAACATAATAGCTTTTTTGGGCATAATGTAATAACTTCTTACTTTATTGCTAGTTCATTACCCCTGAAGTTTTTAACTCTCCCTCTTTTTAAATTTGAATGTACTATTATTACATCATAAATTATGTATGGTGCTTTGCAATGGCCCAGAAAAACAATGTATCCCAGAAGTACTCCAAAATACCACAAAGTATATTAAAAGTATTGCTAAAAACCAATAAGTACGCCAGATTACTCCAAAACACCAGAGTATCACAAATCATTATACAGTGTCATAAAAATGCCACAGAGTATCATGAAGCATACCACAATGTAATGCAAAGTACCCCAAAGCACACAACAAAGCAAACCGTGAATCATGTCGAACTGGGTGTCCCACATTACCACATAGTGTGACAAAAAGTACCCCAAAACCCAAAAAAGTGTTTTGGGCCTGTAGATTCTGTTGATTCCTTTCTCATTGATGTATAGCACAATGGTTCTCTGTCTCAATCCGAATGACATCATCCTTTTGGCCCATCTCACACAGAGCTACAGGCTAGCTGTGGAGCTCAATCCTGACCAGTCACAGGCATGGATGAATATGGGAGGAATTCAACACATGAAGGTAAAGATGGCTGTGTGTATCACACAGGGTACTTGTGTTCTAAGCATTATGGCATATATTCCTTCAAAGTTACCAAACTCTGCAGTCCTAGACCGGCTCGTTACTTCACCTAACTTGAGCCTCTATTCACGAAGCATCCAAACACTGATCTTGGATCAGCTTAGCGTTTCAGCTCATAATGGACAATGTTAGAGTATTGTTGGGGGGAAAGTGATTCTAAATCAGCACTTCTCTGAGGCCATAGATGAATATGGGCCCTGGTTCTGATCCAAAACCCTCCTGTTTTAGGCGCTTCACTGAGTGGTTGTGCGGTTCTGGTTCTGGTTCTGTTTGCAGGGAGACTACCCCTCCGCCCGGCTGTACTACCAGCAGGCTCTGCAGCTCTCTCCAGGGTCCAAACTGCTGAAGGAGAACCTGGCTAAACTGGACCGGCTGGAGAGGAGGCGTGGTGGGAAGGAGGGAAGGGGCGGGACTAGGGCTGGGGGTGGGATGAGAGGAGCGCACTGGGGGTCAGAGGCTATGGGGGTGGTGTCAGCCACTTAGTGGGGTACAAGGTGGAGTGGAGTTGTTTAAGCAGGTGTGTGTGTGTGTGTGTGTGTGGCGGGGGGGGGGGAGGTATGAGTGGGTTTTTTTTTTTTTGGTTGGTGATGGAGTCTGACTTATTGGAGTGTGTTTGGAGTCGAGCAGGGCATTGTGAGGGGTGGGGTTCATTACCAGGACCTCCATTGCCTGACCAAATCCGGGAGTTCTTCCTCTTGTGTCCTGAATAAGCTTCAAACAGACTCTACTTTGTAACCTTCATCACTTCAATTCTGCTGCACCTTGGAAATATGGATCTCCTTTACTGAGGTCTCTCCTGTACTCAGCTCTTTACCAAAAACATGACAGAGGTGAGAGTTGGGTTCTGCCATCTTAAACTACATGCTTTTCTATAACACAGACGAGCTTACCTGTACCACAAACATGCTTACCTATACCACAGGCAAGCTTACCTGTACCACAAGCATGCTTACCTTACCAATACCACACGCTTGCTTACATATACCACAATTGTACTGAACACCAGCATACCTCTGGAGAAATTTGACACACTCATGTAACTGCATCTTTCGATCTAACTTTCTATCATGAGTCATACGTACCCATAACTGGCCACGGTTATGAACCACTTTGCTATAGAAACCGCCAAATTGATTTTATTATTATTAATAATAATAATAATAATAATAATAATAATAATAATAATAATACTTTTATTTTATATAGTGCTTTTCATAGTCTCAAAGACGCTTTACAATACATGAATTATCAGGAAAAAAAAGAAGAAAAAAAGATTTAGCAATTTGGCAATTTAGAATGGGACATTCTGTGAATATATTATGCGTCATCGTGTCATAAAACCTGCTGTTGGCAGTGAGCAGGTACACCAGCATTCTCAGGACCATCAGAGCGAAGCGCAGTCGTTTTTCTGTACCGAGCCCCACCTGCTTCTTCACCCAAGCTTAGTGATTATGCTGCATTTCACTTAGACCTCAGAATACAGTGTAAATACAGAGTCCTGTAGCTCTGGGCCAACTGTAATGGACCTGAAGCACTGGGCTAATTATAGTCATCCCACTGAGGTTACTTTGATTTGGATTTTTTTTTTTCAGCATATCTGGTGTTACAATGCTTTGAATGTTATTTATGAAAGTTTAATTTTTTATGCTCATGAAAATCATTAAAGAATAATATCATGACTGTAAATATTTTATTATCATTATTTATGGATAAAGTTCTATTTTTCTTTGTCTTTGGATTATTTTGTACTGGCATGCAAGGTTTTGATGAATTGCATTGACGTTCAGAAGTTAAAAAGTGTAATCAGATTTTATTTATTTTCATGCAAATGAAGAGTTTATTAGCAGCCATAATGTGCGTAGGTTTGCCTACCGCTGTGCGTTAGCATGGAGGGCTGGAGCTCTGGAGCGTTATACAACCTCAGGTGGGAGGGGATTCAGTCATGTGACATCTGACCTGACCAGAGGATTTAAATAAAAAACATATCTTTAATCTCTCCTGTTGGTCCGGTGTGTGCTGTGTTTGTTTTGTGTGAAGAGATTTTCTTCTTTTCCACCTAAGTTAATGCTGGAGCAGTTGCAGCCACTGCAATGGAAAATAATGTGCTGTTTTCAGAGGTACCGAAGCACAATGATTCCAAAACAAACTTGTTCTTTTCACTTACAAAAGCAGGATCAGGAATGAAAAAAAGACATTTAATCTCTCTGGTGACTGTTTGGCAGGTGATGATTGGCGTTGAATAGGAAATTCCCCTGCACTATAAGCAACAGTTCCTTGAATATATTTATGCACATCTATGAGACCCAGGGTGAAAGACACACTGTTTCTTCATTACAGGGCAGTGATGCAAGTGTCCTAGAAACATTTACAATATGCTACATTCATGATCTATCCATCCATTATCTATACCTGCTTATTCCTGGTAAGGGTCAAGGGGGGTGCTGGAGCCTATCCCAGCATGTATTGGGTGAGAGGCAAGAATATACCCTGGACAGCTTGCCAGTCACAGGGCTACATTCATGATGTTATGCCTAAATAAACGTATTTAATAATGTGTTGAGGAAACTGCGCCTCTTTATGTTTGATACTTGTGTAACAAAGCATACACCCCAAAAATTGTTCTTAGGGGTTCACATGTCTGTGGTTGTCAGATGTAACATTGATGATAACTTTTATATTTTATCCATGAATACATTTTACATCTCAATACGTCTTTAAAACACAACTTTCAGAAAGAGATTTGCGAAGCAGGTCCTCCCCCTGCTGGATACCTTGTGAAAAATCCCTGTATTGTCCATTTCTCGCAGAATGACCACATGTCTAAAAACCACGTTAAACCTGAATACTCTAAATGGATAAGATCGTGTTGTGTACTAATGAAAAACGGTTCCGTGTTGTTTTAGGGTATTGTTAGCCAAAGTTCATTGTTCAGATCTCTCACGGGTGGCTCTGAGACATTGACGTACGGCTTTGACGTCCCCTGCTTTTACCAGGAGCTTCCTGACGCCCCATTTCTGCCACAAGATTAATTTTCTCAACCAAATTATCTTTTAAATTGTGATGCGCGCCTTATAAAATGAATAAATAAACCAGTATATGCTGAAATCAGAGACTGTAAAAATCCGCTTTTCTGTTGATGAGTAAACTACTTGCCGCACGTGACCCGTCATATGACAGGTCATATCATGTGTTCACAACACGGAAGTACGGCGCTTGATCGCATCTCTCCGACTGGAATATAGCTTGCTGACATTTTTGAGGAACTAGGTAATGATGTTAATTTTTTTAAATTTGATTTCTTGTAGACCTGCGTGAAAACCTTAATACCCCAAGCTACATTATAGCTGTCGTGTTTCTTTTAATTGCGTCAGTACCGTTAAGTTGATCGAAGCAAGCAGTGTTAGGTGTGTCTGATGTAGTTGCATTTCTTGCGAGGTTGTTTCCTTTCTAGTTGTATTACGACGGTTTAGGTTTAATCTGCTAGCACGTGTTATCGGTGCAACGTATTTTATAATTTATTCAGTTAAGAGACACAGAAGCTTAATAGAAATCGTTTGCCGTTGTTTTAAAATCGGTGTGGACGGACCCAGTTATCGTGGTGCCTGTTACAGCATTATTTCATAGACATTGGCATTGCACTGTTTCGAAGTTATTAAGCTAACCAGCAGGAGGCGCCATCCGAAAACAGAACATAACAGTCATACATGGAATTAATCACAAACTTTGTTCCTCTGGCTGATGTTGCCTGTTGCATGGTGACTGATTTTTCGCCCAACTGTGCTCTTTTGAAATGTACCGCAAGAAAGGATGTACCCTTGAAAACAATTTCAGAGACTTTAAATGTAGGAGGAAACCGGAAAATTTTTAATTTAGTTTGATTTCAGATGACCACCAACCCCCCTTCCCTGGTGAGCTGTTGGGTAGATACTGCATTTTGGGCTTCAGTGCTCAGGATCTATTTCTGCATAGGATTAAAAATATCTTTATGAAGGGGGGTAATATGTGTCTTACAGAGCAGTTCTGGCTACTCTCATTCAGTAGGCCATTATTCAGTCTCATTAACACATTGAGATGAGTGAATGAATGAATTTTTTATCGCTATCTTTTCTTGACATTTCTGCATTTAAGCTTCAACACCATGGAGCCATCTGCTTCTGGAATGTTCTGTGACAGGATGCTGAGCATGGTGAACTCTGAAGATGTGAACGCCATCATCCAAGCTCAGAGGCACATGTGAGTGTGTGACGGAGCTCAGCGTTTATTTTCTTTTCTTAATTTTGTTGAAATTGTATTTATGTTTTCATGATTAGAAAAAGGGTTTAAGGCATAGAAAGGCTAGGAGATGACATAAACTACAGAGAGAGACAGTACTGTTTCTTAGTATTTCTCTATTATAGTTACGATGTTGGGGTCAACACCGATTGATTCAGTTGGTTTAGTAAATTAATCGAAATTGAAATTGATTGAACGGAGCATTGTTGGCATTTTTAACTAACTGAGCTGAATTTTAATGTAATTCCTGAACTGAAATAGGATGTGTGTCTGTAACTCTTTTTGCAAGCGGTTTTTCCTCCTGGACAGTTGTGGTATATGATTGTTTTTTCCAGGCTGGACCGCTTTGAGAAGACGAACGAGATGCTTCTGAATTTTAACGGGCTCTCCAACGTACGCCTGCACCAGATGACTGAGCACTTCCTGCTGCACACACGCACTCTGCTGGAGATGAAGAAAGACCTGGACAGCATATTCAGGAGAATCAGGTGCTGCCCCCACAGGGCAAAAAGATCCTGTCCACATTAGCGAGTTAGTTCATATTGTGCTCTCTTTAGCGCAGGAACGTCCGATCTTATCCATTTGGGGGAGGGGGATTCGGTTCCAGCTAAGCGCTAAGTGACCATATTTATCTGGTAACAGTCTTGAGTGAATACTTGCACCGTTCAAAGGGGAGGTACAGTTTGTGAGATTCAATCCCTACATTTTGGTTGGACGGTGATAGGACAGTGGTTAACTTCAGTCATGGCCTGATTTCCTTTCTATTTAAATGTGTAATGTCTGCTGGAACATGACTATATGTAAGTCTGCACACTATAAAATTGAATTGTTCATCACCCTGCAGGACACTGAAAGGCAAGCTTGCAAAGCAGTATCCCGATGTCTTCAGCAGTAAGTGAAGCAGTCATAGATGATGATGTCAAATTTACCGTTAGTGGGCTAACCCTTATAGCTGTCACACCCCTACACTCGTACTAACCCTTCCATTTCACCCCTTCTCTGAATACCTTGCCCCCCCCTGCCCCCCAAAAAGGCGTCCACGAGTCCCCTGTCCTGGAGGAGGATGACGATGAGTTTGACCCTGTCCCGCCCAGCACAGCAACCACCACGGCAACCTCGGAGCAGAGCACGGAGTCATGTGACACCAGTCCTGACATCATCTCCCCCACCGTCAGCCGCTGCTCAGAGGACTTCTCCCAAGAGCATCACCCTGACACGCCCACCCCAGACTGCCCGGATGTGTCCAAGGATGTGGGCGTGGCACGGGGCGATCTTGTTGATGTGGGCGTGGCCATCCTTAGGGACGAGGGCCCAGATTAGAAGGGGGGTGGGGTCATGTGGAGGGGCAGGACTGGAGAACCTTCTACATGGGAATGCGATTGCTCTGGCTGGTGCACTGACCAGCTTTTTTAATTAGTATTTTGTTTTTTCTGCACTTGCTTTGCAGTGTGGTGGTCGGGTGAAGCTGACCCTTGAGGATTGAATGTAGCACAGTGCAGAGATACGAGTTAGCATGTGACTGTACGCTACAGGATGTGAGTTAGCATGTAAGAATCTGCTACAGGATGTGAATTAGCATGCGAGTGTCCACTACAGGACGTGTCAGCATGTAAGTGTCTGCTACGGAATGGGAGTTAGCATGTGCCGCATCTGCTATAGGAAGTGAGCTAGCATGTGACTGTCTGCTACAAGGTGTGACATCACCCTTGGAAAAGCCATAAGAGGGTGATTAGTTCCCCTAGCTGGGTACCTTGTTCTCCAGCTCAGTGGGCCAGTCAGTCTCTTACTGAAACCCACAGCAGGACCTGTCCCTGGTACATATGCAGCCCTGCTGCTCGCACACAACCAGGCACTGAAAGAGGACAAAATACTTGAATTTTCCTTGTGTCCTGACAAGTGTTGCTCGAATGTAATGTTTGCTTTTTTTGTGTGTGTGAATGCATCTGCGAGTATGTGTGAGTATATTTGTATCTGTGTATCTGTGCATGCATAGCATGTGTGTGCGCATGCGCTAGTGAGTATGTCTAAGTATATTTGTGTGTGTCTGCATGTGTATTAGTGAATATTTTTTTGTTTGCGTGCATGTGTGTGTTCAGTTATCTTTTCCGTTTAAAGAGCTTAGCACATATGTCATTCTTTAACCATTTGGGATTTTGTTTTTCAAGGGTGAATTAGAAAAGCACAAAATGTCAATTTCTTTTTGGTCACCACTTACCATGTGTTTTATTATTTATTGGTAGATTATTTATGCAAAATAAAGTTATGTGACCCCAGATTAAAACTGAACACTGTTAGTGACCAGAGCTGCTTTCTTCAAGTTTTTTTTAACGAGTGAAACTAGTAAAGTTGTAAATGATGTATAAATAGAGTAGTGCTTTTTATATCTGTATGATGAATGAAAAATGACGTTTGGATTGGTAAATTAACTGTGATGGCTCTAGGAAAAAATGTACAATTTTAACACTGCATGAAACATCACTAACCAAAGAGTGTGTCAGTACAGTACTCAGTATTGGGAGTAATGTCTGTCTCCAGGTTCAATAAAAAAAAGTTATGTTTTTCACCCATGGAAGAGTTTGTGGTATTAATAAAAATGAAATTATTTGAACTCACGCTCACTATGTGGAAACGCTCAGCATTTTTGTATACATTGAGAAAATGGATATGGAAAATGCACAATGTTAAGCGTGGGCAAATGTCTCGCTATCAATCTTGCCAGAACTATGAACCACAGACGCGCTTCTTAGGAGTCTCTATTTCTTGTGGTAAGCCTCTGACTCCCTCAGCAGGCACTTTTCTCTCGTGCAAAAGGAATAAGAGAGAAAACGTATTGAGGTTAGAGAATGTGGATAAATGATATGTTAAGACGTGTTATTTTTAACCAATAAATGAGAAATAGCTCAGCGCAGCATAGAAAACGTGAACCACATGGAGCGAACTTGCGTATATCTGATCAAAATACAGACCGTGGAAAAAAGGATCAAACCGATGGATCAAATGCACTCTTGTAACTACGCGGAATGCTCAGGGGGCGCTCTCGGAGTTGAGATTATATGCTTTCGTCTAGCTGAGAAGCTCTATGGTTCTAACGGGGTCAGCGGTTCACAAGCGTAGAAAACCTCATACACGCCTGGAATAATTTACAGTTGAACAATAATGAAATATGAAACCCGTGTTTGACTAACAGCACACTGTCCGTCAAAGATTTCAACGGGAACCTAACATTTTGTAGACGTATGCACCCGAGGTAAGAAGCTGATGTTTGTTAGACTAGCTCGTAGGCTAAGCAAACGCAACAGCAGCAGCCTTGCTGGTTTATCTTCCTCAGTTTCCGTCATACTTTGCCAGCCCTTATTTAAACGTTTTATTGTTATCTGACGTTGCGCGGCATGTCTGTGCTGAATTACCGTTTCAAACATTTACCTTTATGCAAAAAAGCTACATAATCGCTCTAAGATACTGTTTTATTTCCTAGTAAGCTTTGTAGTTGGTCGCCGGGATACTCCAGCAAGCCAACACCACGTCACGAAAGTGGTGTGTCTGCTAAGATAAACTAGCATGCTAGCGGCACTGGTATAGCTAACCTTACTGACCTGTAACGCGCTTATTGACAGTATCTGTCCGTACGGGCACACGAAGCACATTTCCTGGTTCTCAGATTTCAGCGAACGATCGCTATTTAATGGTAACTAAAAGTGAGCAATGTGATGCATTGTGTTGAATTCCGAAATAAAATGTTATAGATAAAGGTGTAAATGATTTACTGTTGAATGTTCAGGTTGAATTTATGAGGGAGGCAGTGGAGGATTCTCCCGAAGATGAGGCGGCTGTCCCGGAAGAAAGCTCTCAACCTGGTGAAGGAACTAGACGCTTTCCCAAAGGTTCCCGAAAGCTACGTAGAAACTACAGCGAGTGGAGGAACTGGTGTGTTACCATCTGCACATAGATCAGGGAGACGTGTGTGTGACTGGTGTTCCAGTCTAAGGATTGGACATGAGCTTTGACCCTTTTCACGTGTTTACATTTGTCCATGTCGATTTAAGAGTTCCTGTATTTGACATCTGCTGTTCTGGCATTTGTTTTTAATTGCTCAACATGTACAGACATAGATACAGAAGTCATGCGTTTAGTATGTGTGTGTGTGTGTGTGTGTGTAGACCTTACAGTGTTAATGGTTATGCCTGTGCTAAGCTGGAGACCTGAACGCTTTGCTGTTCAGTTGTGCTTGTAAATCTTTTGACTGCTGTGGTGAGGTGACCTTGACTTTGACCTGACTGTGGTTTGTCAGTGGGACTTTACTTTCTGAAAAAGCTGTTTGATGTCAGAATCACAAGTAAGGTTTTCTGGACGAGAGGATGTAATTGATGCTTGCAGAGAGGTGATCTGAGTGGTGATTGGTGTCTGCTTTCCTCCTCTTCCTCATCCTCCTCCTCGTCTTCGTCTCACAGTGTCTCTCATCGCCTTCACTGCGATGGCACTCCTGGCCTTTTTTGAGTTCTTTGTGTACCAAGACACCTGGATGAGGTACCAGTATGAGGTAGACAAGGACTTTTCCAGGTAGGTTTTCAGAAACCCCTTTAATTCTAGGTACATTTTCAGAAACTCTTCAACCCTCTGAAAGCTGAGTTGCTTCTTATCTGTAAGAAGGCAGCACCTGACCATGCCAGAGATCCTAGGCTGTAGTTTTGTAGCAGAGTGTTGTGGGAGGATGAAAGTTGTTCTTAGTGTTGTTTTTTCTGTATAGGTCTGGTTGTTCACCTTGAAGTGTGACTAAATTGTATCTGGCTGTTAAACTCAGTTTTGTCTTATGACAGGTAGACATAGTAGTTCATGTGCTGCACAGATATTAATAGAATGAATGACTTTAGCTTGACAGTACAAAGTTTGTTAAGTGCAGACTTGATTATAACACTTAGCCTATCATTTCAATAAGATGATAGGAATATCATGAGTATCATAAAGATGATTTGTTTTTAAATGGGCTGCTCGGCTACATGAAATTCCAAGGTTGTAATTTGATGTGTTTTTTCTTTTCTTTCTTTTTCAGTAAATTAAGAATTAATATAGATATAACAGTTGCTATGAGATGTCAGCGTAAGTATAATTTTCATTTTCTGGTGCCTGATTCCGATTCTAAATAATGTGCTGTGCTCTTAGGAAATTTTTATGTCTCACAAAATACGCAGTGTAATTACAATACAGACATTACACACCAGTCTTCTGGGGCAGTATGTTTCTCTTAGCAGACCATTTGGAGGTGGGACCATGATGTGAGGGTGTGGTTAGAATTGTGCGGGGGGGTGTGGTTTAGGATCTGTGGCCTCACTGGCTGGTTCTGTAGATGTGTCAATGTTCAAGGTGCTCAGTCTGTATCCAGAACCTGTTCTTCCTGAGGTTCTGAGAACAGAATATGTAGGCTAAATAACACAATATGGCATTACTTTGCTTTTCATCTCAATAAACATCCAGTCTGAAACTAAGAATGCTCACTGGTGCTTTGTGAAAGGAAACTGTGGCTTTACAGGATTTTTGTGGCTGCAGGGATGGCATTGAACTTCCTTGTAGTTGTTTCTGTTTGATGCAAATGATGATATTTGCATGTTCAGCTGTAGCTGTTGGGCACACGTGATGTTTCTGTAGGCTTGTGTTGTTAGTGAAGACATATTGCGCTATTTTTGTGTTTCAGATAATGTTCAACAGGGCTTTTGCGTTGTTGTAGACTTTGATCTGGTTGTGCAGCCAGATGTTCTCAGTTGTTTTTGCCTGGTTGCAGATGTTGGTGCAGATGTGCAGATGTTATTTGGCTTTTTTTGCATTGTTTCAGACGTCACTGCGCGTGTGCATATGTTCACAGTTTCTCTTGCGTTGTTGCAGACATCGGTGCGGATGTGCTGGATCTGGCTGAGACCATGGTAGCATCAGATGGCCTGGAGTATGAACCGGTCAGTAGAACTTTATCCCCCCCACCCCCAATACACTTCCTGTTTCATTAAAACAATGGTGTTCATTTTATCCCCCAGGTACACTTCCTGTTAAATTAAATCAAAGGCATCCATGGGAATTTTACTGAACTGTCCTGATGCTATAGCTGATTTTATTGTAGATTCATTGCTGCGATATGAACTCCTTTCTGCTTGACTTTATTCCAGGTCATTTTTGAGCTCTCTCCCCAGCAAAGACTATGGCACAGGTGAGCTACCTTAAGAGTGTGTGGAGTTTTGCTATGATCCCATTAAGAGCAAGCTGTGTCTGAAGTTTTATTGTAACACTATAAAGAACTAACTGTGTGTGTTTAGCATATTTGAAACCTTAACTGATTAAACAACGTAAGCAATTGTGATACATTTATTTTAAATAAATTTGCTGTTAGATTGGTGTGATGTTCAGAGCGATATGTTAAATGGAGTCGTGTTTTGAATGCTATGTTAAGTGCAGTATGGTGTTCAGAGCAGTATGTTAAGTGGAGTGTCATGTTCAGCCCGCTATGTTAAGTGGATTTCCCTGTCCCTCCCTCCCCAGGACCCTCCTCCTGATCCAGGACAGGCTGCGAGAGGAGCACTCTCTGCAGGACGTCCTGTTCAAGAGCATTCTGAAGGGGTCCCCAACAGCCTTGCCCCCACGGTGAGAATTCACAGCACTGGGGACTAGGGCTGGGACTGTATCAGGTGTTTTTGGTTCTGTTCTGTTCTGTTCTGTTCTGTTCTGCCTGTCTGTCTGTCTGTCTGTCTGTGTGCCCCTCTCTCTTTGTCTCTCTTTCTCCATCTCCTGCTCTCACTTTCTGTCTCTCTCTTTCTCTTACTCTTGTTTTCTGTATCTCTTCCTCTGTCTCTCTGTCTTTATCTCAGGTCTGAATTAATAGCGCTAACTTAAGAACAGCAGACACTGTGAATTTATGCTTGTCAGTATGATGGCTGCCTGTGTATACTTTTAGGCACATCATCATCTAACCCCACCCCCTCTCCATGTCTCTGATGTCTCTGCCCCTCTGCCCCCCCCTCCCCCACCAGGGAGGACACACCCACCCAGCCTCTCTCTGCCTGTCGGATACACGGGCACCTCTACGTCAACAAAGTAGCTGGAAATTTCCACATCACAGTGGGCAAGTATGTACAGCCCCTCTGAGCATGCTCCGTAGTGACCTCACATTGCACCGCTTCTCTGTTTTCATGACGTTAGCGCCTGGGTGTTACCATAGATACGGAACTAGCACTGAGCTCGATGCTAAATTGCAGCTTAATAGGTTTAAGTGTTCTGCCGACTGTGAGCCAGTCCTGCTTCAAATGAATGTCTACTTAGACGCCTGTAAAATTGATCTTTCCATCGATATTTCAGAAGATAATTCTTTTTTTTTGAAGTTTGATTTTTATGTTTTGGTTACAAACAAGTTTCCTTGAACATTCTCCGGAATCTGCAGTCGTTCTTTGTTTACACATTTGAACTTACAGAGTTTAAGCATTCTTTGTGCGTAATACAGAAAAGGGACATTTAAATCCTCAATGTATGAATTGATGCAAAACTTTTTTCCAGGTACTTGTTACATTTACCATAGAAACTTTTATTTAGACCAGGCCTTTGACGAAACCATGAACTGCAATGCATAGGTCATTTTTATTGCAGGAATCTACCTGTGTATTGATGCATTGAATCAATTTAAATCTGTAGTAAAACTAAGAGTGGTGCCAGCACTGCAGGAGCACTTGTGGCTGTTTTTGATCACTTGACTGTGGCGTTCACTTGATAACATATGGCACAACTCTGACATCTGGTAACCTGAATGCTCTGTCTCCCCCCCCCCCCCCCACTCTGTCTGCCTCTCTCTCTCTCTCTCTCTCTCTCTCTCTCTGCCTCTCACTCTTCTATCTTTCTCCTCTCCTCTCCCCATACCCCTCTCTCTCTCTGTCTCTCTCCCCATCTCCCTCTCTCTCTGCCACTCTCCCCTCTCTCCCCATCTCCCTCTGTCTTCTCTCTCCCCATCTCCCTCCCTCTCTCTCTCTCTCTCTCTCTCACACTCACAGAGCTATCCCTCATCCTCGAGGCCACGCCCACCTCGCTGCTCTCGTCAGCCACGAAAGTAAGTCCCCTGCGCCCCGCGGGCTCAGAAAACAGCCTCGCGTGTGATTTGCCGTTCCAGCTACGCGTAAAAAGACACCAGCGGCTTAATCCGTCCTTCGCTTCGTCTGCCGCGCGACTCTTCCTCTTGAAATATTCTCCGCTCCCCTCTCCTGACGCACATTTATTTGTTTATTTTTTTTTTCCGTGTCGCAGCGTACAACTTCTCCCATCGGATAGACCATCTGTCTTTCGGAGAGGAAGTCCCGGGAATCCTAAACCCGCTGGACGGCACGGAGAAAATCTGCGCCGACCGTAAGGGAGCGCCGCCCCCCGCCGCTTGACCGCCAAGTCGCGGATCTCCGCGCGCTGGCTCCGTCTGGCTCCGTCTGGCTCCGTCTGGCTCTGTTTGCTGTGCTTTTCTGAGCTTCCGCGCTAAGACGGTCGTGCCAGGGCCAGTGCCAGTGCGTTTGGGCTTTCCGCACTGGGAGAAAAGAGCCTAAATCTGGCATGGAAATATTCTGCTCACAGCAGGTCTTGTAGTTGTGTTTTGTGTTTTTTTTTTTTTTGGGTGCTGTGTTTTTAACTCTGACTCTTGTGTTGCAGATAATCAGATGTTCCAGTATTTCATCACTGTGGTGCCCACAAAACTGCACACCTACAAGATCTCAGCCGACACGCACCAGTACTCTGTCACAGAGCGGGTAGGTCCCCACACACCAGTACTCTGTCACAGAGCGGGTAGGTCCCCACACACCAGTACTCTGTCACAGAGCGGGTAGGTCCCCACACACCAGTACTCTGTCACAGAGCGGGTGGGTCCCCACACACCAGTACTCTGCACGGGGTCCAAGACTTAAGACAGGGCCCCAATAATACTCAAAATTACACTTTTGGTGACATTATGCTGTTGCTATAGATTTAATGTGCTGTAGTCATGCTTCTGGTCTTTATGATGATGATAGTTGCTGATGGTGACTATGGACGAGTCAACAACCATGCGCTGGCAGTTCCCTGGGCGTTCGGGAATCTTGGAAGTATCATTCACCACAGATGTGCACCTGTAACACAGCACTAACACATCTCGGGCAGTTCCTGTGCGGCCAAATCGACTTCTAACATATGCTGCACACCTGAACACACACCTAACACATCTACTGCACACCTGTACAAACGCCTAACATACTGACTACACGCCTGAACACACACTTAAAATGGTACCTGCTGCACACCTGAACAAGCACCTAACACACTGCACACCTGAATGCACACCTGAACAATACTTCCTGTACATCTGAACACACCTAACACACACACAGACCTGTGTTTTAGGGGTTCCACTGCTGTGTACCCCTGAGTGGTCAGGGGGACAGTATGACTGTGTGACTCTAGGATTTAAAATGTAAGAATTGTGACATTTTGGGCTAAATGTATTGTTACACTTAGTGTGTGCTGCAGTCAAACGTTTCCTGTGGAAGAGGTCACATGACTGTCCCACACTTCCTGTTCTCTCTGGTGTTCCAGGTATGCTCCATGGGTTTGTGGGGTTTTGTGTGGACATCTTCTGCTGTCGCTTCAAACTGGGAGTTTACAGACCCAAAGAGGTACGTCTGACCGCTCTGTATCCTGGTCTGACCGCTCTGTATCCTGGTCTGACCGCTCTGTATCCTGGTCTGATCGCTCTGTATCCTGGTCTGACCTCTTTGTTTCCTGGTCTGACCGCTTTATTTCCTGGTCTGATTGCTTTGTATCCTGGTCTGACTGCTTTGTTTCCTGGTCTGATCACTCTGTATCCTGGTCTGGCCTCTTTGTTTCCTGGTCTGATTGCTTTGTATCCTGGTCTGACTGCTTTGTTTCCTGGTCTGATCGCACTGTATCCTGGTCTGCCTGCTTTGTTTCCTGGTCTGATCGCTCTGTATCCTGGCTGATCGCTCTGTATCCTGGTCTGATTGCTTTGTATCCTGGTCTGACTGCTTTGTTTCCTGGTCTGACCGCTTTGTTTCCTGGTCTGATTGCTTTGTATCCTGGTCTGACTGCTTTGTTTCCTGGTCTGATCACTCTGTATCCTGGTCTGGCCTCTTTGTTTCCTGGTCTGATTGCTTTGTTTCTTTGTCTGACCGCTCTGTTTCCTGGTCTGACCTTTGTTATATGTGTCTGCATTTGTAAGTAATTGCTTTTAACCCAAATGTATAACTTAAGACATTAGCTGGTATATTTTGAGGTTAGCTGGGCTCCCTGCCAGAGCTCTGATTGGCCATACTAGGCTCCCTGCCAGACCTCTCATTGGCCGTACTGGGCTCCCTGCCAGAGCTTGGATTGGCTGCGCTGGGCTTGCTTCCAGGGCTCTGATTGGCTGTATTGGGCTCACTGCCAGAGCTGTGATTGGCTGGAAGTGGCAGAACGCAGCTGGCTGCATTAGAGTGTCAGTCGAGCTGATCTACTAGAGTCTATATGATGCACTGGGAGGGGCAGCATTTGATTGATATACCCATCCCATTGTTTCTGGTGAGATTAGGTGGATAATTAGCAGATTTCCTGCCTCCCCCAAAAATGCCCCCTCAGATCACCGGAAATTACTGGCCTCGACCAATCAGCTTGGCTTTCACAGTGCACTCAACCAATCAACTGAGCTTGCAAAGGGGCCCACAGCCAATCAACTGAGCTTGCACAGAGTCTGTTGGTTAAAGGCGGCTCCCATGGTGTTTAGAACATCTCAGATGGTGGTACCTATGATCTGTGTTTTGTTTTACAGACAAAAAAGGAATTTCAGGCTTTTATTAAATACTGAATTGCCTGTTTAATAACCATGAAGTGATAATTATAGAAGCAAGGTGATATTCGTTGGGGAGAACAGCCCTTTCTCATAGAAGAAAAGTGAGCGAATCATGTCACTTTCAGTTATTTTAACTTTTCTTTTTTCAGAATTTAGTGGTGAAGTACTGAAATATAGAACAAAGTTTATACATGAAGTCTAAAACATAAAGTTTATTTCTGTTAATAAAGAATCGCTCTGTTCTCATTGTTGTGTTTTGCAGGTGAGCATCTCGGATGGCCTGGTAAATAACCACACCCCTTTACTGTCGGAGAACAGTGCACACTAACTGGACCCTGGGGGGGCGGGGTCACCAGGCCCCCCCTTGTCCTAATACATACCCCTCCCCCCCCCCCCCCCCGCACAGCGGAATGTGTTTTAACCCCACCAGCTGATCCAGCCCTTTTCTACACACTGAACATTTCTTATACAAACAGACGGGAGCGAACCACTGGCCAAAAACGGGGGAGTTCTAAAAGAGGAGGGGCCTAAAATGGAGAATGACTGGAATGGCCTGCCTGCGAAATCAAGCCATGGCCTGAACTGGTCGCGGTGATTCCCCCCCCCCCCCTCGTGTCTTTATTATTGTTATTAATTTGTGCTTTTGTCGCCATGGAGACCCTCAGCACCGAGTGAAATTTTCCAGAGCATTGGAGAGAGGGGAAGAAAAAAAAAAACCTGTCAGAACCTGCCCTACACCTGCGCACCTGTCCTACACCTGAGCACCTGCCCTATACCTGCGCACCTGCCCTACACCTGTACAGACCCTGTGCACCTTTGTGCTTTTGCCCTGGATAGATGCGGACACAGGATTTTCTGAGATGAATCCTGATCTTGTTGATGTTTTTCTCTATGTGTTGGGTTGGATTGAAAACAATTATTTTTTTGAAACTGTGCTGTTCTATTATGTCTAATGACTTTGGGTTTATATTGACATTTTAAAGAAGTGGTTTCACTGTCCTTTCAGTGATGAGGGGGGGTATCTGTGTTTTACAGTTGGGGAGTTTGGAGGTGGGGGTGGGGGTGGGGTGGGAGGGGGGGGATTGTACACATTTAGGAAATCGTGTTGAACTGACTCCAGCAGTTTTTGGTGAGATTGTGAAACATCTTGTGCAAGAACTTTAAGTACACTATATTCCCAGCTGTATTCTGTACTTCAGCATTGGGCTCTAATTGAGTCACATAGGAAGATTTCTGATTGGTCATCAGCTTTGGGGGGAAATCTGCATTGGTCACCTGTGATCTGCAGACTCTCATGGGCTATTGAGACGCTCAATCCCATATTATTATTTGTTATGGTTAATGTTAATCGGGTGGTGTGGAGAACAATTCAAATTGTTATTAAATACATGGATGGACAACAAATGCTTTTTTTGTATGTCACTCTAGATCATTTTGTTTGCATATTTAAGGGTAGATCTAGTCTGCGGTCTGGTAAAACATAATTTAAATGATATGGGATTAAATGCTTTGAAATGTTTGATATGTGATATCAGTGTTTGTGATTATCTGTGATATCAGTGTTCACGTTTCAATGCTCTGGGTTGGTGCCGACTGCACTCTTTATTCCCAAATTTTAGGTATGCGATACGTACACAATAAGGCTGTTGCTGTGTATGTAATGTGTGTTTGATGAAACAACCTTACCTACACACAAACAGACATAGGGTAAAAAAAAAAAAAAGAAATTATATATGGATGAATCATTGCATTTATTTCACACTTTTCCAAACGCTCAAAATGCTTTATAGTGATGAGTGGGAACTCACCTCACCCACCACCAATGTGTAGCACCCACCTGGGTGATGCACGGCAGCCATTTTGCACAAGAACGCCACACATTAACTAAGGTGGAGAGGGAGAGAACTTTTTTTTTAGCCAATTAAATCAGGGGATGATTAGGTTGGGAATTTAGCCAGGACACCAGGGAACCCCCGACTCTGTGACAAGTGTCATGGTCTCTAATGACCACAGAGGGTCAGGTGGTCCCCGGTTTCATCCGAAGGATGGCATCTCCTACAGCACAGTGTAGTGTCCCCAGAGGGAAGATTGCCCCCTGCTGGCCCACAAACACCACTTCCAGCAGCAACTTAGTTTTCCCAGGTGGTCTCCCATCCAAGTACTAACCAAGCCCACACTTGCTTAGCTTCAGCCATTCAGCAGGAGCAGGGTGCATGGTGCTATGGCTGCTGGTGATCACATTGACCCTGTTTGACTATTCTCCTCTGACCTCTCTCATTAAGGAGGGGCTTTCACCCACATAACTGCCACTCACTGGATGTTTTTTTATCGTACCATTCTCTGTAAACTGTAGAAACTTTAGTGTGTGAAAATTCCAGGCGGGAGTTATTTATGCTGTTTTATTAGTATTGTAAAACCAGAAGTGAAACACCAGACCTACAACACAGTTTTGTATGAATGGAAATTGAGCATTGGAATAACACACATTTTTATTAAGATCATTTGCTTATTGCATAGAATCTGAAACTTCCAACTGCATGTGTGCATAAAGGCCCAGAAGATACAGCAGTAATACAATACAAAATGCAGAGGACAACACACAGCCTGATGGTAAATCACTTTATTCCCTTTTATTGTATCAGTAAGAAGGTAAGATGATACATGTGGATAAAAAATCACACAAAGGGAGATGCTGAGACAGAATGTGATTGGTTTGGTTGGACACATGGAGATCTGGTTGCTGTACAGGATCTGTGGTGTCTGTGTAATCATGCAGCGGCCACAGCACAGAGTGACTCCGCTTGATTCGTTAGGGGAACGACTGGAGAAAGAGAAAAATAAACGAGATTCTTCTCAAGAATTTCAATCATGTAGTTCAGTACTTTTTTGCAGGAGAACATTTGATCTGGAATGCACTGTATCTACGCGTGTGTGTGCGGCAGGTTCGTAGTGGCAGTAGAGCTGTGGTTCTGTGCTCTGTTGTTGTAGTTGGGGGGGGGGGGGGGTTCACAGGCTTTTAAGACAACATGGTGCTTCACTGGCAGGTATATCCTGTGGAATGCTGCTTTACTGAAAGGCGAGTGGTGGAGTTACCCGCTGTCACTCTGTGTGCTTTGCTCCCGGACTTCCTGCTCTCCGCGGGGAGGGACTCGCGCCGAGTGACGCTAAGGGGGCGTGGCTTTTAACGATTCAGATGCGCCTCTTTGCCATGTATTATGGACCGGAGCCGTTTGGTGGAATGTGGACTGACAGGTGTGTGCGCAAGTCAGGTGAGGCTCCTGCAGGGGTGAAACCTCTTTAGGTCTGTTTTGTCACAGTTACCAGCTGTATTTAAACTGTGCCAATGTTTGTTTTGGATGAGGTTATATCTCTTCTGCATTCACAGCCTTTTATGATGATCTACGCATATTGTGGCCCTTAAAATATGAATTTGTAACGGCAGCTCAATATGTTATCTGAGTAACTAAGTCCATGTTTATAATGGATGAATCAATTAGATGGTTAGAGAGAGTAATAAAAGCTTTATGCCAATCAGGGGATGTGGGTTAAAGGATGGCAGTTTTCTGTTAGTGTCTCATTGCTTCCACATGGGTCTCTGACACTAAACACACTGTGAAAGTTTGTGATCAATCAGGGATTTTGTGTGTGCATGCGTGTGTGTATAAGTTCAGCTTGATTAGAAAGTGGTGCCCAGGAGGGTAAAATAAACTGCTTTTGGTCAGCAGAAGGGTTTTAACACCTCTCATAGGTCCCGATTAACTTGGCTCATGAATAATTCCGCATTGGGGAGAGGAGAGTGGGAGGAGCCTCTGAACAGGAGCATACTGGGAAAGGCTAAACACACAGAGGACAGATGGCTAGTATGATGGAGACACGTGAGAAGGCATCAGGGTTGTAGGGAGGCCAGTCCACACACACACACACTTTACTTGTTTTCCTCCATAAACTTGCTGGTAATTACACAATTAATTATACACTATACTCAACACTATGTACAAAAACCCTCCCTGCCTCCCAACTGACAAACCCAATGTCTTCAGAGGACAATGACGGAATGAACTACATGCTGGTTTGGAAGAGGAAGAAGAACTACAGATCCCACCCCGCTCCTGTAACAAAATCCAGGCACAAAACCTCCTTTGCTTTCCCCACATGTCCATTCGTTTTGGTTAAACACACACAAGATTAATACAGAACTTCAAGTATTTAAACGTCACTCCGTGAAGTCTGCATGTTCCTGCTAATGTTGAGTTGTTAGCGCTGCCTTTCACGCCACTGCTATCACTGTACAAACTGCACAAGCGAGCAGTCCAAGTCAACCCTCAGAAGTCACTTGACTCAGAAAATTAAAACAAAAAATAAAAACAAAGAATGCACGTGAATGAAACGCCGGACAAGTAAAGGTGCTGCGGTGGAGTTTGCACATTTTTGGGATTGTGCGCATTTCCACCGATTACTGGTGCACAGACGTTATCAGCCCTGCACTGCATCAAACACCATAAACTAAAACCGCAGTAACAGGAAGGACATAGAAAACACACCATGACCTTGGACGTCAAACGACTCGGGTTCAATAACCGTCATTCAAAACGAAACGCCGTCAGTATTCAAGTAAAAAGGTGGATAATTAGAATCTGCATTTAAAAAGGCATTGGAAACACTACAACAAAAACAGACATGTCACACAGTCTAGTGAGTTGTTACCCTTGCATAATTAAGATTTTACATAAGTCTTTCAAAAAAAGGAGGAGTTAAGTAAAATTACAAACTTACAAACAGCTGCGGCACATTTGCCATTTGAAGACAAGTTCATGATCATGGGGGTTGACATGCAGGGAGTATGATCAGCACTGTTTGCTAGTGGGGGAGGGGGGGGGGGCAGGCTGTGTGGGAATGGGGGCCGGCCAGGAATGGGGGGCCTGGCCAGGTTGGGAGTAAAGCTGGTGTGGGGGGCAGGGCCAGGTCATGAATAAAGCATGTTGGGGGTGGGCGCAGGTCATGATAAAGCTGTTTGTGGGGGGGGGGGGGAGCGGTATGGTAAAGCTGGGGGAATGGGGGGGCCAGGTTGATTAAAGCTGGATTGGGGGGGGCAGGTCATGAGTAAAGTGGAGTGGGGGTGGGGCCAGGTCATGATTAAAGCTGGATGGGGGGGGCCAGGTCATGATTAAAGCTGGATGGGGGGGGGGCAGGTCATGATTAAAGCTGGGTGGGGCGGGACCAGGTCATGATTAAAGCTGGATTTGGGGGCGGGGCCAGGTCGCGAGTAAAGATGAAGTCGGGCAGAGATGCTGGCAGTGCGCGAGAGACCGGCGGGTTGGGCAGACCGATGCTGAACTCTGGGCAGGACCGGGACCAGAGGCTCCCCCCCCCCCCTCAGGCAGTCAGGGTGCTGGACGCTCTGAAGTAGGACAGGAACTTGAAGCAGAGGCTCACCACGAAGTACCAGATGTTGCGAGCCATCTGAGAGCGCGCGATGAACACGCGCCATACGAACACCAGCAGCAGCGTGTTGAAGGTGTAGCGGATGTTCCTCAGCCTGGGGAGAGAGAGAGAGACGAGGAGACGGTCAGGGGCATGACCAACCTTACTAATAAGAATAAACCTTACCAACACACAATACCATAACGGGAAAAAAGCAACAACACTATAGCACACCAACCATGCACAATAGCTCACACTCTCTCAAACACACACACAGCACCGCTTCTGGGAAGGGAGTAACGGATGAAGAGCTAGAGGAAGAGAGAGCCAGAGGACAACAGAGAGGCAGAGGAGAAGAGAGAGGAGGAGGAGAAGAGAGGCGGAGCAGAGAGAGCCAGAGGAGAACAGAAAGGCGGAGGAGAGGAGAGGAGAGAGAGAGGGAGCGCCAGCCCAGGACTCACTTCCGCAGGTGCTGTCGAGCAGCCGGGATGTCGGCCATGTCCTCGTTCAGGACGTACTTCTTGGTGCCGATGCAGTAGTTCTCGATGTACTCTGGCCAGTTCAGCTGCCGCACGTCGAAGTTAAACGTCTGAAAACACAGGAGAAAGTATTACACTACACATTCATTACGGAAACCAGATTCGTCGTGAGAAATACAAACAAGAACAGCAGGTAGACACCAGCTTTTTTTTACCCAACTCTTCAGACGAATAATAGCTATGCAAACTACCAACAATAAAAAACAAAAACAAACAAAAAAACCCCCAGCTATTTTCACCACATAAAATCCCTCATATGGGTGACTACTTGCTAGTTTTGTTAGCATTATTTAATTACAAATTCTTAAGGATCCGCAGGCGCGTTTGTTTTCAAATTTTACCCACGTAGAAAAAAATAATGCATGAATCATTTAAGTATTTTTTGATATGTATTTGGCCCAGGTCTGGTACACACAATGTTTCTGAACACAGACTTTGAACAGGAAGTGCACAGTATTAGATCAGGAAGCAGTTTGTTTTTGACTGACACGGCCAACCTGTTCTTCATTAGCCCTTTATAGATTCCCAGTCCACTGGGACACAGGGCATTTACCTGCACATTTAAAAACAGTCCAAGAATTAAACACCTGACCATCCATAACCTCTTTATAAACCAAGACCCATCACAGAAAAAAATATATTTTTAAACATTTTACTGCAAATTGTTCTCATTTTATTACCAAATTTAAGAACAGTTGGTTTGTATTTTAGGACACTAATTAGGCACCTCTCTCTCTCTCTCTCTTCTCTCTCTATATATATATATATATATATAAATAAATAAATAAATAATTAATTAATTAATAATAATAATTTTATTTATTTATTTATTTATTTATTTATTTATTTAATAATAATAACAATAATAATAATAATAATAATAATAATAATTATTATTATTATTATTATTATTAATAAACAGCATATTGAACCACACTTCAGTATCACATGTCAATGTCACAATGTTATTTCAGGTCTGAGGATATGACGTCATAGAATCATGCAGTGTGTCACCAAAAACCACAGAACTGCTTGTTTCACAGTAAAGGAACAAAACTGCATGCAGGACAGACACTCTATGGCGACTAGATGGTCATCTCCATGTCCTTAACATTGAAAATCCTGTCTCCACTACAGAGTCCCACAAAATGTTCCTTATGAATATTCAAGAAAGCACACAACCAAGGACAGTGGCAATAGGTGTTCTGCCTTTTGACATACCCTGTCATGAATATTCATCACCTCTCCCACCAACCAGCTCTTCCAGTAATGAGGTACACATGATGGAAGGAACACAAGACCCGACCATCTTGTTACCATAGAGCAGGGCTGCCCAATCTTATCTTAGAAGGACAGGTGTGGGTACAGGTTTTTGTTTTATCCCAGCACTAAGACACCTGACTCTACTTATGAAAGTCTTGATTGAAGACCATGATGTTAGTTAGTTGAATCTGGTGTTGCAGCGCTTAGCTAAAACAGAAACCTACACCCATGCCCGCCCCTTTCAGATGAGTTTGGACATCCCTGCCATAGAGAATCTATGACGCTGGTTTAGAGCTGTGGGTTTCTCTTACTGCGGGCGAAAGGCATGATGGGAAGGGGGCTGGAGGTTGGAGGTGTGTACCTTCCGGTCCTCAGGGCTCAGCTGGCTGAGCAGCATACTCATGTTATCGGAGTTCCACTCCCAGTCCTGACTGCTGAAGTACTCCAGCAACGCGATAGCCTTGTGCAGCCTGTTAAATATCCTCATCATCCTGAGAGAGAGACATTGGGAGAGAGAGAGAGAGAGAGAGAGGGTGAGAGAAAGAGAGAGAGAGGGTGAGAGAAAGAGTGAAAGAGAAAGAGAGGGAGGGAGATAGAGACAGAGAGAAATACAGGGACAGAGAGAGAGAGACAGACAGAGACAGAGAGAGAGGTCACTCAAAAATATTTTTCGATATGAAGCAAACTTTAATAATCAGGCAAAACCGTTTGGTTTGGGAGTTGCACGTGGGCCCCCAGGTGCCAGGGCGTGCTCCTTACTGGGGCTTCTGTCCCGACAGACGCAGGAAGAGGTCGTAGATCAGCGCGGGAAACTTGTGGCTGACCAGGATCCAGTACTGGTATATCAGGTAGTTGGAGGTGATGTTGGCATTGGGCCGGCGAAAGGCCTGCTCCAGAGGGTTCCTCTTGAAGGTGGACATCACGTGGTGCTCTGAGACGAGACAGGATACTGGGTTAGAGAGTGTTTGCGCGTGCTTCAGTGTGTTCATGGAGATCTACCGCCCTGTAGATTTTCACTCCAACCCTAACAAAGCACACCTCCTTCACCAGCTAGAGCTCTCATTGAGGCAGTAATTCGTAGAATCGGGTGTACTGAAACAGTGTTGACATGAAAACCTTGTACCGTTCTATAGGTTATTTCCCAGAACTGGGTTGGGCAGCCCTGTTCTAGATGATATAAGCCTAGTGGCATTCCATAGAAAAAGCACCCATACATAAAAGCATGTTCAGTCCACACCACAATCTGTTGTCCACACTGTGAGCTCAGCTGTGCAGAACCATTGTTCTGGTGTTTAGTGATGTCACAATAGGGCCACTTTTAAGTGGTGATGCATTACAATAGGCCGGCCTCAGTGATGTCACAATGAAATAGGCCTGCTTTAATGAGGATATTACTACAGTTTATTTGTACAGTACATTTTAATATAATGAACTTCAGGCCAAATTGCTTTGCAATAACAAAAAACTACTTTTTAATAAACACATAAATGTACACGAATGATTACATTTAAAAACAAGCAAAAAGAGTGACACGGTAATAAAATCATATAATAAGTTAATTAAAAAGCAGACCCCCCCACAGCCTGAGTGGGGAGAGAGAGACAGCTGGACAGAGAGGGCACTGTCTGACATGCAGAGAGAGACACTGAGGCGGACAGAAAATCCAAAAAGTTCTGAGGCCTCCGGTGCCAAATAATCCCTTTTAGCTGCCATTTAGCGCCCCCAACTTTGAGTAAAGAAGAGCTTGAGCAAACTATAAAACCAGTCATGTGAGAAAGCAACTGGCACGCCTGAGATGCAGATTAGCAGTTACCTTTCCGGCCAGCAGGGGGCAGACACCCACCATTTCTACAGTCTGTTCTCTCAGCTGCTGAGCATTGCTTTCGCAACTTAGACTTAGCGGGTAACGAAAACTGCCCGCACAGACTTCAGGTGTGACTGGCAGCTAACGGCTGCGGCGCTAATAACCCAACGCGTCTCGACGCAGCGGAGGCGGAGTTGCATAAACCGCCGTTAGCCTGGAACCGCCTGTTTGTGTAAAGCTGCAAAAAAAAAAAACTCCCAACACCGCACTTTGAAGCTGTGACCACCATGACAATGGCACAAAACCGCTGCGGCTTCCCAGCTGAACGCCAAGAGCTTGCAGGAAACGTTGATGCAGCGTTTGCAAAGCGTTTGCGTGTCGACGCTTACCGATCTCGCCCCAGTGGAAGGGGTTGATTCCGCCCGTCGTGCAGTTGTACACCAGCGCCGACTTTGGTCTGAAACGGACGAGAGGGAAAGCAGAGGTCACAGCGGGGTCACAGTGAGGTCACAGCGGGGTCACAGTGAGGTCAGAGGGGTCACGGTGAGGTCAGAGGCATCACAGAAGTTGCAGCGAGGCCCGCCACAGACACCTCCATGCCGTGGTGATGTCACCAACACCCGCAGCTACGTCTAACACACATTTCTCCCCGCTACACGCGTATACACTAATGTGGCACAGATGTCTCCCAGAACAGAGCCCCCAGGTCTGAATTTTTATTAAAAGAAAGGAGAAAAAAAAGAGTGGAATATTCGATTAAGGTCAGATTTCCCTGGAGAAAGTGAAATAATGGAGAAAAAAAAAAAAAATTCAGACCGAGTTGACGTCACACACGGGATTCATTAAAGCCTCATTAGGAGCGGCCAAAAAAGCACAAACCGCACCCCGCCCACTCCGCTGCCCTCTGCGCTACCTACACCAACACGCACACGCGGCAACCGTCTCCCTGGAGATGTGGCTAGCGCTCTTCCTGAACGCCCGTGTTGCCGGGCGACTGTCTATCCAAACCATGGCACTGAATGGCCCTATAAACAGACGCTCACCTCACCACCACCAACGGTGAAAATAAAGTGCTTTCGGTTCAATGAAGAGAGCGCCCCCTGAAGCATGGTGCAGGTGTATCTGCACGTGCACTGCAGATGTGTATCATCTCCCCCATGCATTGTGTGTGTATAGTTCAGGTATGTGCTGTTCAGGTGTGTGTAGCCTAGGTGTGTTTATAATTTCACCCATGCACTGTGTGTGTGTGCAGCTCACCTGTGCACTGCAGGTGTGTATAATTTCACCTGTGCATTGTGTGTGCAGCTCACCTGTGCACAGCAGGTGTGTATAATTTCACCTGTGCATTGTGTGTATAGCTCACTGTGCAAAGTGTGTATAGCAGACGTGTGCATTGTGTGTGTAGCTCACCTGTGCATGACAGGTGTGTATAATCTGACCTGTGCCCTGTGTGTGTATAGCTCACATGTGCACTGTGTGTGTATAGCTCACCTGTGCACTGTGTGTGTGTGCAGCTCACCTGTGCATTGTGTGTATAATCTCACCTGTGCATTGTGTGTATAGCTCACTTGTGCACTGCAGGTGTATGTAATCTCACTAGTGCATTGTGTGTATAATCTCACCTGTGCATTGTGTGCATAATCTCACCTGTGCATTGTGTGCATATAGCTCACCTGTGCACGGCAGTGTACCAGCCCGCGGCCAGGGTGAGGTTGACGACCGTGTCGACTGGGATCAGGTCGGCCACAGCGTCATTATTGGCCCTCATGGTGCGGAGGATCCCCTTCCCTGCCTGCAGGGCCCCAAAACACCCCCCAGGATACAGGAAGTACAGTTGAGGAGACAGGAAATTGCGATCCATATCCCTGTCCTCCAACATCTTTTTGTTTTAACTAATGGCCCTGCCTACAGTCTAATGAACTGCTGCAAAAACATCCCAGATGTACCTGTCCCAAAAGAAATGGAGAGATACCTGTCCCAAAAGCAATAGATGTACTGGTCCCAAAAGCAATGCAGAGGGCCTGGTGTTTTACTGTATGAACACACCCCTACAGTAGAATTCTTTAGCTGTGTACAGGCCATCACGTCCTATTCTGCAAAGGCAAATCACATGATACTTACAGCAATGAAGACCCCGCTAGGCCCGTTGAAGTTGTCGATCCAGCCCTGAGAAAGGAATGCAAAAAAAAGTGGTCACAAGATGCCATGGAATCTGTCAATCAGTGATGACATCATCACAGCCTCAGACATGCCCCGAAAGAATGTGCATTACCAGGGAAAATTACAATTAAAACACATTTTATTGCCCGGGCCAAGATAAGAGCCCTTCAAAGCCAGCACTGTGTAGTCCCAGCATTAGCGCAAACGCTAGCAACACCATTTATCAACAGCATATCGCAGCTCTTTAAAAATGCATGAAACGCTGTACTGCGCTGTGTGCGTGTGTGTGTGTCTCAGTACATTAGTGCTTCTGTTAGGGCTGTGTGTGGCATGAGCATGTGTGTCTCTCTCCCACTGTCGAAGCTTTCTGGACACGTCTGTACCATTGAAAGTCCTTGACCCACAGGGGATCAGAAACATTTTTAGCTCTTAGCAGAGCTCATCATGTACAGAAGAGAGAAGTACATCTCTCTCTGTCACTCACACACTCACACAGCCCCTTAAGAGAGGCACTAATGTACAGGCACACACACACACACACCTAGCAGTGGCACTAATGTACAGGCACACACACACACACACCCCACACACACACACACACCCTTAACAGAGGCACTAATGTACAGGCGCACACACACACACACACACACACACCCCTAACAGAGGCATTAATGTACAGGTACACACACACCCCACACACACAAACCATTAACAGAGGCACTAATGTGCACACACACGGTCTAAATCAGGCTCTGCTGTACTCTGGGAAGCTCATCAGAGGAGTGTGAAGATGGCCCGACTGCTCCACAGTCACAGTGAACACGCCACCCATTGCGCAAGACTCCGCCCACTCATGACATTACGACAGGGCCATTACAGGGTCACATGTTCACAGGGAGCACGTGCTTCACAATCAACTGGTCGCCAGAATCATGTGCACTTTACGTAATCCCTGTGCGTCCTTTAAAATTCCCCATTATCAGCTTTACAGCAAATCAGCTGTCTGCATGTACTCTAACACGCGAGATCAAATTACTGAGCCCTTCCCGGAAACCAATATGGTTTCGGAATGCAGAATCGTCGGATCTGAAACACTATATGCGCTCCCCTCTCAAACAACCATACTGCAGAACAAGTGTGCACATGGAAAGCTAACCTAAAACCTTCTGCATGTTTGGAATGTGCATTTTGCCGCTATACTCTTACTGCTTTATCCAGCCGAACTGAACAGCTGAACTGATTCTTTTATCAACAGCGGAACCGATTCTGACACCGAATCCACGATACCACTACACGTCCTGCCATGTGTTTATCCCCCCACCAATGAACTCAGCCAGAGAATTTCACCAATTAGTTCCGCCTCCTGGCTGAAGAATTACGCTAATTAGCAAATCCAGGTGATTGGAACAAAACACTGGGAATGACCTCGACTTTCAGAACCCGGATCTTCCACCTCTGCAAACCACCCCATCTCATAGTGTTAGGCAGACCATGGGGGGGAGTGGCTGGGGGTAGGACAGGGCGTGGCCGTCAATAACAAGGCGTGGTCAGGCAGGACAGGGCATGGCACGGCAGGATACGGCGTGGCCGTCCGTTACTGGGCATGGCTGGGTGGGGCGGGGAACGGCGGCCGCTAACAGGGCGTGCCCGTCGATAACAGGGCGTGGCCGACGGTAACAGGGCGTGGCCAGAGGGCGGGCAGGTTACGTAGCCGTTCAGGTGGCTCGGTAGTGCGGCCGGTGGAAGCACAGGGCGTGGCACGCTGCGTGGTAACAGGGCGTGGGGTCAGGGGGCGGGGGACAGGGCGTGGCCAGAGGGCGGGGCAGGGTGCGTGGGTGCCGTCGTAACAGGGGTCGTGCGCGTGCCGTCATAACAGGGCGTGGCCGGCGGTAACAGGGCGTGGCCAGAGGGCGGGGCAGGGCGTGGCCGTCGGTAACAGGGCGTGGCCGGTGGTAACAGGGCGTGGCCGTCGGTAACAGGGCGCGGGGCCAGGGGGCGGGGGACAGGGCGGGGGACTCACGGGGAAGGGCTCCTGCCAGCTGGCCCCCACGATGGAGGGCCGGATGATGCCGATGTTGAGCCGGCTGCTCTCCTGCTGCACCACGCACTCGGCCAGCGCCTTGGTGTAGGTGTAGGTGTTGGGCCGGTCCCCGATCAGCCGCGGCGTGATGTCACGCACCATGCCGTCATCCATCCACCTGTCATCACCAAGGTTACCATCGTAAGACAAAGCGGGAACTAAAAAAAAATTTAGTTTTTTGTAAACTGAACAGAAAAGCGGGACACGCCTCTCCAAGAAACTAAACTCAAGCTGCCCTCGTTTTCGATGGATATTGTTGAGTTTAATCGGTGCAATTTGCCAGCCATTTAAACAATGCTATTCGTCTGAGCAAATTAAAATGTTGTATACGTGTACGTGTTCAGTGTCTAATGTGTCTAATTTGCTGTTGTAACTCACTCTGTTAAGAAGGTGCTTGATTCTTACAGAACTTCACCAAATACACGTTAATTCCTAAAAGTAAAACAAAATGATAAAAACTAAATCATGGATGGAAAAAAAAAAGAGATAAAACTAAACACGAAGGACAAACTCAGGCACACGCGCGCTGAGGTAAACGGCTCAGAGGGCGTGAGCATTTTTGGGGCGCGAGCACTAGGAGGCGGGGCCAAGCCGGCTGCCACTCACTCCAGCGAGTCGATGAGCTTCTTTGGTTGGACGGGCGGGGGGTAGATGACCTCGTCGATGTGGTGGCGGTTGCAGTTGGCGTAGGCGGTGGAGATGTGGATGAAGGCCTCCAGGCGCTGCATCTTCTGCGCCAGGCTCAGCAGCTGCTGCGTGGCGATCACGTTCAGCTGCAGGGCGAGTCTGCGGGGGGGGGGGGGGGCGACACCGTCACTCACGGCTACGAGCAGCCAATCGGCTTCACGGCGAGAGGCGAGAAATGGAGGGAAATTTAGTGAGAGGGTGAATGCCCGAGAGAGAGAGAGAAGGGGAGAGAGACCACACCCCTGTGGAAAGGAGAGGAAGAGAGAGAGGGAGAGAGAAAGATAGAGATGCCTCTGTTCCTCCAAGGACTCCTAATCTGTACCTATGGGCCCATCCGCATAAACACTGTCTGACAGCCGAGGCTGACGGTCTGGGAAAGGGAAGGGGTTCTTTTAAAAGCCTCCGCTTCCAACCACTGTCTTTTACACAGTTTTTCAAAAATCATCCATGACTCTGGGTGCCTATGGTTTAGCACAATGCTAAGATAACAGTGTGTTGCCCTATTGGATTTGAGCCTAGACAGAGAACCCAGGCCTCAGGACAGGAGCTGGTTCCCCTGCTGAAGGCTAGGCTAGGCTAGGCTAGGCCAGGCCACAGGTCTGAGGCAACAGTAGTGCATGCTTCACAGCACCTGACAGCTTTTTTTTTTTACCTTCACTACCTTCCCAGACAAGCCAGTCTCCTGGCACACACAGCAAATCACAGAAGAGAGTGAGGGAGGGGAGCGCAAGAGAATGATGGAGTGAGGAAGAGAGAGAGAGAAAGCAATGAAAACTGATTGAGTGCGGTGTGGAATGAGACAGTGGACTAACTGTCCTGGGCTATAGATCCAGTTAAAATGAAGCTACTACTCACAGATAATGAGTCATCCCCTCCCCCACACATACACGCACACCTCTCAAACTCTATGCTCCCTTTCCTCTCTCTACATCCCTCCCCTCCATCTCTCTCTCTCTCTCTCTCTCTACCTCTTCCCCTCTCTCGCTCTCTCTCTCATATTCCTGGTTGCAGTATAAACCCAGCGATGAGGTTCTGCAGCCATTATCTCTGTGAATCATTTATCACCTGGAGAGAAAGCAGACAGCGGAGAGGCAGTAAATCAGCTCAGACCTGAGCGATAGAACAACAGAATAATCCCTCTTCTGAAAAACACGGGGAAGCTGGGCAGAGAGTAAAGAGCAAGAGGACACCTCACAGAATAGCAGGGAATCGGGAATGAGGGAGCCATTTTGGACACCGCTCCACAGTTCTCACTTAGTTGGTGAGTGGAGTCAGCATTTAACATGGTCTTCTATCCTCACAGCCGGTAAAGATACGACATAGCCCCAGAACAACACAGTGACTACTTCGCATCTGACACTGGAGGATTGTGGGACAGCATTTGGGCGGAGCTCACTTGAGCGGCTCGTCGAACCGGATGGTGGCAGCGCAGTGGAAGACGACGTTGACGCAGGAGCAGAGCTTCTCCGCGTCCTCGGGGCTGATGGCCAGGCCCGGCTGGATCAGCTCGCTGCTGATCGCCACGATCTTCCTGTGGAACTCCGGGTCATCCTCCCGCACGCGGTCGAACAGCTGCAACGCAGAGCGAGCGGGTCAGACTACGCAAGAGCAAATGTGCGCACTAGTGCACGCAGAATAACCAGCGCACATACACTGCATGCTAACACACACTAGCATACACTGCATGCTGATACATCATGGACACCAACACACACTGCATGTAAACACACACACACACTAACACACACTGCATGCTAACACACACTAGCATACACTGCATGTTGACAGACACCAACACACACACTAACACACACTGCATGCTAACACACACACACTAACACACTACATGTTAACACACACACACTAACACACTACGTTAACACACACACTAACACACACTGCATGCTAACACACACACACACACACACACTAACACACACTGCATGCTAACACACACTAGCATACACTGCATTTTAACACACACTAACATACATACACTGCTTCTTAACACACACTAACACACACTGCATGTTACCACACACTACCAAACACACACACACACACACACACACACACGCACAATAATACATGCACACAGACACGGAGCCTCTTATTCCACACAGACGCACGCGTCACGCATTCTCTCTGAAGCGCAGACGCTCCTAAACGCGCCTTTCCCGCCGCCCGTCCGGAGGCTCCTGTCCCTGCGGAGTGCCCCCCCAGCGCCGAGCAGCTCCGCGGCAACGCGCCAAGCCCTGAGCTTGCTAAGGAGAGCTTCTTCCGGGACAAGACGGCTTCGGCAGCGCGACGGCGCGCGCGGTTAGGTTCGTGTCAGCGTTTTGGAGTACTCGTTACCCACGGCGACGAGGAACCAGCTAGGGCTGGCAGCGAGGACTGACTGGGGGGTTGCACGCTCAGCGCGAGCGCATGCCGGTGCATGTGTACTGGTGTATAGACTTAAAGGTGTACGAGTAGACAGGCGTACAGGAAAACGTGTACAGGCGTTTGGGTGTACAGGTATATGGGACTCCAGAACTATTAGCATCACACACACGTGTTCGTATTGCTATACTTGTGAGGACTTCCCATTGACTTACATTCATTCTGTAACCTCTGACCCGAACCCAAATCCCAACCACTACATGCCTAACCTTAACCTGATTGTAACCCTAACCCTAAGTCCTAACCCTAAAACAGCCTCTTGAACTTGTGGGGGACCAGCAAAAGGCCCCCACCTCGCGTAATTTTCCTCATCTTTCTAGCCTTGTGGGGACCTTTGGTTCGCACAAAGATAGTAATACATGCCCACACACACACACACACAAACCAGTAACATGTGGTAAACGAGAGGAAGGTGAACGGACTGCGTGTTCAATTCACAACTGAATATTTTTCACGATATCTCAGAAATTTTACAATAAATAACCATTAAGATTCCTAACTCGGTATCAACGAAGGTACTTCCATAACAGTTCAAGATGGAAACTCGTACCTCGGTGAATTTGCGGGTGGTTACTAAGGTAAAAAGACAGTTGCTATGTTTAGCGCAATGATCTGTGATATCTGGGACCAAAGAGCGCACAAGCAGGCGTCGATGCGTACATGATATTCTGGGTCACGTCAAGCACGGAAGTCCGGGGATTTCCGTATACCCGCACTGCTTGCGCATTTGCGGTAAGTCTTAAAGGCACATAGTCTTCTTCCTTTCCTATGATCACCTAAGATTTACACACTGCAATGCATTCCCAGATACATTCCCAAACGTGAGAAACGCGTAATTTCCCAGGAGGCAGTGCGTAGACGACGTTTCCCGGTTCCCCCTGTGCGCGTCATTCGCACCTGTCGGGGGGAATTTGCCGGAAGCGATCGCGTTTTACCGGAGTTGCTGCAGCGGACTCCGGACTCCGCCTCCGCCCCTCCCACACCCCGCAGACTCACGCGGGGGCCATCTTATGACACCGACCTGTTATTAACGCACCGCTTCAGCAGCTTAGAGACACTTACCCTCCCAGAATTCCCTGCCGTGCTGCATTCACGGAGAACACTGTTCAGCAGCTGCTGTCTTCATCTCTCCCTCTCCTCTCACGTTTCCCCTCCAAACTGTCCATCAATCACGAGTACCTGGCTTCAACTGGCCATTCAGGTCTGACCGTTGACCTTTGAACCCCATGTTAACCCACCTAGTACCCCTACTAATGGCCTCCTGTATTAGTAGCTGAAAAGCTTCTGCTCCTGACTGTGCAGATTTATGCTGTGTTTGCACAGGCTGGCTCTGCGTGGTCACTACTCCAGCGGTTCTGTAAGCTGTGCTGAGGTGTTCCGCGCTATGTTGAGAGCTGTGCTATAGCTGTGCCGAGCTGTGCTGGGCTGCATGTTGCAGGTCAAACTGCACTCACTGTTTGTCCTCAGCACTACGGGTCAGCATACGGCTAGATAAGGTTTCCCATCAGATAAGCATTTGAAATTAATAAAATGAATGAATTAATAAATAGAAATAAGTAACGTAAGAGTTACAGAAGCCATTAAAAAGTGCTTCTGCACTCAAAGCCAGGACATGGAAAGCAGCCAACTGTGAGGGTTCAGCAGAGTGAGGGTGTAACACAGCTGAGGGTTAACCCTCCATTATTTCAACATATCAAGATGCACAAACAATAACCCGAAATAGAATCTCTGTGTGCGGTGATGGATCGTGATCTCCACAGACCATTAAACCGTTTCTACATGAAGCCAAGCTGCATCTGGTGATTCGGGTACGACTTCCTCTCGAAGCAGCGTAGCCAAGCGACGGATCAACACGCCCAGACTTTTGGCCCGGTGCCCTCCTGACCGCAAACCCCAGCATGCTGGGACTGCAGCACGACGGGCCTGGGGTATGAAACTGCCACTTTTGCTCTCCAGTGCAAGAAAAAAAAAAACCCAGAGAGAAAAAAAACACTGCGATGATATTTTCCCCATGAATCATTACTACCGTGAAAGGTTAGCATTCTGGAAAGCATTTATGTGGTGGGGCGGGGCAGCTCTGGTGCTAAAAAAAAAAAGAAAGAAAAGATTCTAGATCTTTCTGTCACACAGCACTTGGGGCAAATAAAGTTGAGTTGCGCTATAAGGAGACCGAGACGTGAACTTCGATCGCGCGTCCTCAAACGCGGGAGGAGCGCGGGACGCGCGGGTTTCGCTACGAACGCCACGGGGCACGTGTGCGGCGTCTCCGCGCGTGCGGACGACCCGTCTCTCTGGGGCCTTGAGTGGCGGGCAGAGGCTGAGGGGGGCGAAAGGGCCTCGTATCTCACACTCTCTCAAAAGGTCGGGGGGGGGGGTACGGGAACGGGACTGGAGAGACGGGGGGGTACCAGAGCGGTGAGTCATCTCAACACAGGCCGAGGAGAGCGGGAAACAGAGAGACAGATAGAGAGAGAGAGACAGAGAAGGAGAGCGGGAAAGAGAGAGAGGAGAGAGGCAGACAGAGCCCACAGGACACATTGCAATTTAAGGGAATGAAGAAAGCCCAAGAGCTCAGTCGTGAAGAGTCCCCTCAGTCACCCAACTAAAACACACAGGCCAGCTTCATACCAGCACTGCTCACCAACAACTCAGAGTAGGCCAAGTTATGAAACAGTCCAAAACCTCTTATCTGGAATACTGGGATGATGTAACCACGACACAAAAAACTAAAATTGCTATCAGATCCCAAAAAGAAACTGCACAATAGTCGAGTATCCCTTCTCTGTCAGAGATGCAAAGCAGAGACAGATCCTGACCAAGTACAGGCTCAGTAACCACACACAATTGAAAAAGGCTGACAACGGTTGCAACACATGGTTGGTTACCAAAAGCAGAACATGTGGTCACTGTAAGACAGGAGAGGTGGAAACAGATGCACTTTCTGCGGAAAATATTCAGAATTTATGACGCATCATTTCAACAAATTATCACTAATTAAAGACTTCTATTTCCAAACAGAATAGAAGTGACAAATCCTGCTAGGAGAGGGGCCAACAGCTCCAATAGTAGCAAAGTACTTCTCTGCTTGTCATAATCGGAGAGACACTAATTAACCAACAAAAATATATTCATTTTATTTATTTTTATCTTGTTTCTGCATTATTATTATTATTATTATTATCATTATCATCATTACTCGAATACAGTGGTTGTTATTGTTACAACATAGTAATTACTCGGTTTAATTTACATTTGTGTTATTTCTACATTTATGAATGTACACTTTGGCAATATCTTCAAGTGTATTTCATGTCAATAAAGCACCTTGAATTTTAATTTGACAGACAGATGACAGAGGAGGGAGGAACAGAGAATGACAGAGGTAAAAAAACAAAGAAAATGAAAGAGGAATATGAAATGAAACGGCAAAGGGGAGAGAGAGGAAAGAAAGACATGAGCGATAAGAGGAAGAGGGAAGGAAACAGATCTTCACGCTCTTATTCAATGTGCTACTTCAGTAAGCACTGCTCGAACACTAACTCACTAACAAAATAATGGCGCGGTTACACGTCTGTTATCAATAGCAAAAATGAAAGCAGACTTCGGACTGCAGATCTGTTTGGTGTAGAGGACTCATAAAAGACATTCGGAAATATCGGGATTTTTCTAAGTTTGCGAAAAACAAGGAGCAAATTGTGACGAGAGCAAATGAGGTGAGAGCCGGGAGGGTGAGGGGGCGCACGGGCACACAGACACGGACGGACAGACGGACAGACGGCCCTGTGTTTGCACAGAGAGGGCAGTGTTTCGTGAAAGGGAAAGAAAAGGGAGCGATGTAAAGAGTGGGCCTCAGCCCTGCCTTTGTTCGGCGGCGGCAGCAGAGAAGGGCATTGTGGGATATGACAGTGAGGAGCCTCACAGACGAGCGGTCGCGCAGTGCCAGTCAGACCCCGGCCTGCTGTACCCCCGGATGTGTGCGCGTTCGAAGCCACACACTGTACCCAAGAAAGGCCACAATGCTCGGCGCTATGCTAATGCTAACGAGCATACCGTACCAATGCAGGGCTACAATGCTCAGCACTATGCCAATGCTAACCCAAATACTGTACTAATGCAAAGCTACAATGCTCAGCGCTATTATAATGCTAACCCACATACTGTACTATTGCAATGCTACAATGCGCAGCGCTATGCTAATGTTGACCCACATACACACTGTACTAAAGCAATGCTACAATGCTCGTCTGTTCAGGCCTGTTCAAGTGTGCACACACACACACACACACACACGTTGACTGTGGGCCCACTATGTGCGCAGAGCAAGCACGCGGAGCACACACGCACTGAGGACATTTGAAGGACAAGGTGATTTAAGGCTTCACACAGTTCCGATATTTTCCCATCGTCCTACCAGCCCTCTGACATCAGAAGCAGAAGGTTCTCGGAATAAAGCCAGCCAGGGTTTGGCCTTTTAAAGAGTCACACAATCTCCGGAAGTTGGCATTGAACAGTAAATAAAGGTGCCCTAAAAATATCCAACCGAAACAGACAATTAAGATAGCTAGGCTATATTACAGTAAACAGACCACTTGTCAACTGCACACAACCTCTCCCAACGGCTCCACGCTAAGTATAGGCCTATCGCAGGTATACCTGTATCTCTACACCTGTGAGCCCCGCCCACTGACAGGTAAACCAATACAGGAAATAAACCTAATAAGCTTTTTCATCGCTATTTATTCATAATGACTGAGGGCCGTAGCCTGCTAGCGCATCACACACAGTCCCCCAGATTAAAATGGAGCTGATGGCTCGTGTGCTCGGTGACTAAGCTAGCCGCGCTAGCTTTAATCAGATTGCGTCGGGAGATTATCTGTGAAAGCCACACTGCGTCGCCCGCTAATCTTGATGAACTTGATCCTCTTTGAAGTGCAAAAAAAAAAAAAAAAAAAAGCTTTCACCTCTGCCCCGCCCCCAAAACCTCCATCGCAGGATGTCCCTGAAAGGCCTGTTCCCCTACGGGGGGGGGGGGGGGGACCTGTCAATCACACAGGTCACTCCCAGCAATTCTAAAGCTGTATCTGAAGACAGGCACTCATTGTCCTTACATTCAGACGTCAACACATTTTATTATTTTAATTAAGATTCTTGTACATGCCATTGACAGCGATACTTTATAAATGATATATTACACTCATGAAAAACCCATGAAAAAGTGCCTTAGCCAGCAATGGATAATTCACTTGTAACTATGTCATTTGTAAAAGGTACTTAGTACCCAAAAAGAACATTATTTTACTTACAGGGTGCATTTAGAAAATTGGTTCCGTAAGAACAAAAATGTACCTCCACAGCACCTTTATTTATAAGAGTATATTATTAACCGCTTTTATGTCCACCCCGTTTTATGACCGAGGCAGAAAAGGGAGGGACTGTGGGGAATTATAACTCTGCAGAAACCAGCAGCCATGTGAGGGTTGAGTAAAAAAGGCGTTTAACGTTCTTTATCCTGAATTGACCACATCTTTTCAGCGACTTAACTTTTTTCCCCCCATAACTCCTTTTTACCCAGACTCTTCTGCCTCCCCCTTCCTCAGTGGCTGCTGTTCAGCTCAGGCCTTCATATCCTGGGGCTCAACTGGAGTTGGCCCCCTGGTGAGGAACACTCAAGTCAGGCAGGGTTGTGTAAGCACTGTCCCTGAACCTCCAACTGGCGACGGGTGTGCTCCATGGCGTCACCCACTGCGACAGGGAACTGTAGGGATCATACACAGGTAGTTAAATGCCTGAATCCCAGTGAATGATGTCGCTTCTCCTTTCCCATAAGGGAGTTGGGTTTTGCTCCTGCTACATCACCACGGTGAGAAGGTGCCAGAACTGGGGTGTATAAAGCTTAATGAGCCACGAACAGAAATTATATTTAATGTGCGGATGCGCAAGACAACCTATAGCAATCTATTACTCCATACATTAAACGTGGTTACACTCACTCTCGCTCTCTCTCCCGGTTCATTGATGCTTTATTGGCATGACCGAACACCACAACATTGCCAAAGTACTTAACAATTAAACAAGAGCCAAGACAAACAGAATGGAAACGGCAGTGCTATAAATAAGAGTAAATAAAAGGAAAACATTCCACCCTCTCTCAGTATGTCACCAGCAGCCCTGCAGTACTCTGTTGTGCAATCACTTCCCCTCCGAGTGCAAACAGGAAGCTTTAGCGAGTGCTTTACATGCAGGTAAACATAAACAAACACGCGCACACACACACTATATATCTCTCTCTGTCACACACACAGAGCATAATATCACACACTCACTCACTCATACACACACACACACACACAGCAATGTTCTGCTCGGAAACAATGTTTCCTTTATTAGCACTCTAAGACAAAGGGCGATGGAATAACACCAGAAGGAAGAGAGTCTTCACAATAATACCGAGAAGCAGATCGACCAATCAGGCCGAGCTTCAGTAGAGCCATAGCAACTCCACTCTACTCTCACCAAAACACCACTCCATGATTCTAACCCAACTCTATGCTTCCAACAACTCCACTCCACTCTACTCTCACCAAAACATTGCTCTAATCCTCCAACACAACTCCACTCTACTCTACTCTCTCATCAAAATGCCAGGCCACTCAATCACACTGCCAGATAGCAGGTCTCACAGAAAGAGAGAAAATGCACCTGGGATTGAGAATAGTTCTGAGCAGGGATGCATCACGGTTAAATTTCATGGTTCAAGAACTGCCCTTTTACAGGCTTGCACTCAGTTAGCATCCTTTGAAAGGCCCATGCGAGCCATGTCGCCGTTACCAGGCAACAGATGTTGTGAACGACACACATTAGAGGCCTCCAGAGGACCGTAAAGCCACCGAAACCCAGCAGGAAGAAACCGAGTTTCAGTAACGTAGAAATCCCCCCTTCTCTCGACGGCAGAGCTCAGCTCCGAGACACAAAAGAGCTTTTATACCCACCAGATTACCTGATTACCTCAGGCTGAGACGCTTTCAGAGTTACGAGACCAAAGTCTGCTTTGACTATAACAGCAACAGGACTGTTTTCACAGTAATTTGCAGGCGTTTGTAGCTCATAACGGGCTGAACGGGAGCAGGTTTATCTCGCGCTGAAAAGCAGGCCGTCGCTACGCTAAAGCTCCTGGTCGACAGCTCTGGAACGCGAGTCTGCTAGCGCAGCCAGGGCGCGGGTCAGACCAGCTTCTGTTCTGGACGAACGCTGACCGGGTCACCTGGGGCACACGGCCAATGGTTTGAGTTGGAGGAAGCGGCAGAAGCGAGGAGAAAAAAAAAAAAAGAAAAAAGAGAGAGAGTGAGAGAAAGTGTGAGAGAGAAACAGAGAGCGAGAGCGAGAATGCTTACGGTGGGGTTTTAGCACGTTAGCGTGCTGCTGGGCTCGGGATGTTTGTGTTTATTGTCGACTCGGTTGTTTCCCCTCCAGTGGCCAGAGCTGACAAGACACATCTGGATTTCACTCGCTCTCTCCCTCCCTCCATCCCCTCTCACTCCTCCTCTCCATTCAGTACAGTTACACTTCATTGGCACGACTATGTACGGTGCCAGTGCCGAAGCACAGAACATATACAACTGCAGTCAGAAAATAACAACATCTCCCTCTCCGTCTCATCTTAGCAGACCCTCTGCCTGTACCCTTCCACATCCTCAGCCACCGCATCTCCAAATAAGACCAGGAATTAGAGAGCAGAGAGGAGAGAGGGAGAGAGGGGGGGAGGAAAGAGAGGGAAGAGGAAGAGAAGGACAGGAAAGTGAACAGAGAAGAGGGAGAGGGAGATACAGTGATAACACTATCACTGCAACACTGGTACTCTGTGCTCTATAACACTGTATCACTGCAACGCTGGTACTCTGTGCTCTATAACACTGGATCACCGCAACACTGGTACTCTGTGCTCTATAACACTGTATCACTGCAACACTGTTA